>NW_004443943.1:698341-777902 GCF_000243295.1 Trichechus manatus latirostris
GAGCAGGCAGACTGTGTGTTCCTTGTTGTTTGCTTATCTGTGGGCACAATACTTTTTGCCTCCTTCTCAAATTGGCAGGGTCAATCACTCAGATATGGTATGGCAGGGCAGGTCTAGCTGAAGAGGAGTTACTGGGACGGGTTGTTTGTGGCACTTACTACAGCCACCAGAGCAGGTCAGTAATCAGTACAGGGCAGGTTCCAGTAGGCCATGCCTGTGCTGCTTGGTGGTGTGATGTTAAGTGCATGGTCAGGTAGGCAGAATGTAGCGGGGAGATTGTTATGTGTGGAGCTAAGATGGATATGGGAGAGGAGAGAGGAACGGAAGCCAAAAACATACAAACGAAAAAGAATGCTAGCTGAGCTTGCCGTTGGAGTGGAGAGATGAGAGACTATGAAATGGAGAAAAACAGAAAGGGGAAGAGGAAGAAAAGAATGAATAAATAAAAATCAGAAAGGTTAAAGAACCGCAAAGTTTCCAGGGATCCCACCGGTGCAGCTATGAGGTCTGGGGAAGTCGCTCTCAGGTGTTGCAGTACAGCCTGGCTGGAAGGCGTAGAGGTATACAACGCTAGGTATTCAGGGAACAGAAAGACAAGGAAGATATAGAGAGAGTATAAACTGAGTAATGAAGAAAGACAAAGAGGGAAAAGAAAAAAAAATTTAAAAAAAAAAAACAAGAAAAGCCCCCAAAAAACAGAAGAAAAAAAAAACAACGAAAAAAGAAATGCTCTCAGGGATCCCTCTGCACATCTGTGCAAGCCGAGGGGGTAGTTTCCTTGCCACGCAGCACCACCTGGCCAGAAAGGGCTCCCAACTCAAAAAAAGGAAAAGAAAACAAACAAACGATTCAAAACAAACAAACAAAATCCCGGGATCCCACCAGTGCAGCAGCCCAGACTGGGAAGCAGCTCCACACTCGAACGGAGCTCCACAGCCCCTCAGGAAGAAGCAAAGATGGAGCACAGAGCCAAATATTTGAGTGAAAGGAGGGGGAGGTAGTGAGAGGTAAGGAAGAAATCAAAAGAAGCAGGAAAAAAAAGCAACACCAGCAGCCAACAAATGGCACTCAGAGAGCCAGCTAGTGCAGGCTGGTGGAATCCAAGCAGCCAGTGTTTCTTGGACAAGAGACTGTGTTCACGCGAAGCAGAGGCGGCCGAGTGTGGGTGAAGAAGGGTAGAGAGTTGGAAAGCGTATATGGCAAATTACCGGAGCTCTGCAGCTCCTCAGGAAGAAGCAAAGATGGTGCATAGAGCCAGGTATCTGAGCGAAAGGAGGGGGAGGTGGTGAGAGGTAAGGAAGAAATCAAAAGAAGCAGAAAAAAGCAACACCAGCAGCCAACAAATGGCACTCAGAGAGCCGGCCTGTTCAGGAGTGTGGAATCCAAGCAGCCAGTGTTTCCCGGACAAGAGATTGTGGCCGCAGGAAGCAGAGGAGGCCGAGTGGGGGTGAAGAATGGTGGAGGGTGGGAAAGCTTATATCACAAATTACCGGTTGTTTTGTCTCCCACTGGAAGCTCTGTGAAGCTGCTTTCTTGTACCCCCTGTTTGTTGGTCTCCGATAGGAGTCCGAGATGGCAGATCCACACTGCACTAGCTGGTAGGGGACCTCTGCATGAATCTCTCCTCGCTCTCCATTCTCTGTCAGTTTTCTGACTCCATTTGGTGCTTGGCTGAGTTCTTTATCTCTTCATTTGATGTTTTAGGGTTTCAGGATTGTTGTTTTCTCTGTTTGGCTTAGTTTTTCGGATCTTTGCTGTGGAGGGACAGCGTGGTGCTTCTGCCTAGAGGGTCATTTTGCCAGAAGACTGTTTTTGTCTTTTGCAGGACTTATTACAATATTAAAGACATAAATTATATATGTATGTACCCAAATGATAGAAATATTGATAAAATGTGTATTACTTTATAATATATAAATTTCTCCTATTCAATTACGTACTAAAATAATTTTTTCCTTTAAATATTCTAATCCTAATATAAAAGGCTGCCCTTATTACAGTAGACTAGAATTCTGAAATTTAAATATATATTTCATTATAGTTAGCTTTCCCCACAAGGCTAATAGCATGAAATCAAATTTTTTTAACATGGAGCAAGACCCTCAGAGAGATAGACTGACACAGTGGCTGCAACAATGGGCTCAAACATAGCAACCACTGTGAGGATGGCGCAGGACCAGACAGTGTTTCATTCTGTTGTACATAAGGTCGTTTTGAGTTGGAACAAACTCAACGGCACCTAGTAACAATACAACAGTATTGCTAACTCCCAGGCTATGAGTTGGTTGGGAAGCTGAATATGGGTCAACTTATTTTCCCGAAACTTACCCTCCAGTGTAACATTTCCATACTGAAAAATATGATTGAACAATCTACTGAGGTTCCAAATTTCATATTTATAGTAGTACTTTGCTGTAGTTTACAACACATTTTTAAATGCACAGAATCTCTGAAAAGCTTTGTATGATAAAAACTAAAAAACCAAACCTGTTGCCATCGAGTATATTCTGACTGGCAGGAATTCTTATGTTCTTAAGGTCCATGCAGAGGTGGCAAACTGGTCCCCTTCAAGTTGAATTCAGCTCACAGAACTATTTACCTATTTTGTGAGACTTACACATTTTTTTTGTTTGTTTTTTTAGTTAGTTACTAATATTTAAGAGTTTAGAATGTTCACATTAAAAAGAGAAAAGGGACTGGTTGTCCTATTAGCCCACATTCCCAAGTGGCAGCAAATGGTTTGAGTTGAGTTGGGTAGAGGCTGCCCCTTTTGTTGGGGCTCTTGCTCTCCAATTTGCTACAACCCTCATCACTCTCTATTACTCCCCAAAACTGAGATACAGAGTGAGTTGCCATTTATTACTTTCTACTGGACCTCCCTCTCTCATAATGTGACCTGCCTGGCCCCTGGGGTCCACGGGAAGAGGGACAAGGCCACCCCTGCTACTCCTAGAACTGTGAGAATACATTACTGATATATGAGGCTAGGGCATTTGCTGGAAATCCATGCACCTCAATTTGGAGACGAGTTGTTGCTGTGTGCCATTGGGACAATTCTGACTCATAGTGACCCTATAGGACAGAGTAGAACTGCCCCATAGGGTTTCCAAGAAGAGGCTGGTGTATTTGAATTTCCGACCTTTCAGATAGCAGCCAAGTTCTTAGTCACTGTGCCGTCAGTAATACAGAGGTCACCAGGCAGCAGAAAATTCCACTGCAGCTTGTTCAACCAGCCTCGCCATTTCCAGTTCCATTGCTTGGCTGGCCTCGAAATCTGCATCATAATTGCTGTTCCTTTGCTTGGCCTGCCCAGTGAGAATCCTGGCACCTGCGTGGTATGATTAAGAATGTTGCTGATGTAACTTGTGAACTTCCTACTTGTAAACCCCTTGAAAGCACCTTTTTTTCCTCGCCCTCTCGAAGCAGTCTTGGCGGCAATGTCCCCAGTTACTTCCTTCCTTGCACAACAAAATAAAGGCACCTGTACACTCTCCCACCTTAGTCTCTCCTTTATTGGCTGATACAAGTCACGTTGAACAAAATCTGGGGTTTCTACCTGGTAAAACCAGGGCTCCTGGAGATGTTAGAAAGTTAAATATGGAATAGACCTTCAGATATCATCTCATTCAAACTCTTCGTTGTACAGAAGAAGAAACTGGGGGCCCAGGAGTCTAAGTGATTTATATCAGGTCATAGTGAATTTACAGAAAAGCCCAGCCCAGAACCCAGATCTCTTAACTCCAGGCTCCTTCCACTATAAAAAGTCAGGGGAAAAAGAAACAACTAGAAAGAAAAGAAGGAGAATGTGAAAACAAGCTCACTTCCCCTTCCCCCAGGCTGTGGCAAGCAGCCAACAGCAGCTTGCTGCATATTTAATTTAAACCTTTGTTTGCCCTGGCAAGGACAAAGTACAATGTTTTATGTAAAAAGTCTTCCCTGAGGAAAGCCTCGGCCTCCAGCTGTGAAACTGATTGATGTTCTTAAAACCTCCAGGATCCTCTGCTGGGATTCTAGGTTGTGGTTTCCAAAAAAAGGGTTTGTGAAAAGGGAAGCATTGATAGAAAAAAGAAAAAAAAAATCTTTCTTTATTATGTTTCTCTCAATCTGGGAGAATTAGGCTGAAACAAAAAGGGGAAACATGCAAAATAAATGCTATATTTTTAAAGCAGATTTCAGAGTTCCATATGGGAGGAGCTTGGGATGGCAATCTGCTGGGGGAAGGGGAGGGCTGGAGGCTTGTCTAGAAGTTCTATTTGCATAGCAAGTACTCCGTTTTTCACTTAGATTGCCCATTACCAATCAATAAAGGTGCAAGTTTTCTGAAGATGCTTTACCCACCCTTGAGGGAAGATGGAAAGCATCAATTGCCCTTATCAAGAATGTAAGTAGCGATGTTTTTATTTGGGGGTGTTTGTGAGCTGATCTAATGGAGACTAAAATCCATCTTATTTTGAAAATTCCATAGGTTTCCTCATATCCTGATTTTGGGAGACATTGATTTTGGGTGATACTTCAACTGTTCTTGCAAAGCCAAGACCAATTTCAAAATACCGAGTAATCCTGAAGTCAGGATCAGGGGAGAGCTCCTGCCAGGTTTCTGCTCCATCCCTTATGATCCTTACACCAACTCGGGGGCCCAATGCACGGAGCAACACTGAAGTGCCTGCAAGCCCCAGAGAGGGCAAAAGTTCTGAGGGTGACCACGGTTTAACCTCAGAAAACCAGCCCTTCTGGCTGGTCCTGACTCTGCCTGGGGCAGGCTGCATGTCAGGTTCGGGGGAGGATAGGGGTTAGAGTGCAAGGATCTGCTTTCTCCTTCTGGCTCAGGGGGTAAAACTTCAGCTCAGAGCCAGAACAAAGTCACTGCCAAGTCAAGACTAAAGAGCTTAGGCCCATCTTGGGGTGGAGCCAGGACCCAGAAACCATTGCCATGAGCCACCAGCTGGCTCAGGTCCAAGGAACATGTGCAGCTGCCACTCAGGCCAGACTGGGACTGCAGGCTGTCGCTGTGCCAACCACTCCATTAGGCCTCCCCATCTCTGCTCCTGTCAGGCTCATATCCAATGCCCCGTGTACTTTAGCATTAACCTGCTGTCAAAGAAGAAAATCTCGTACTCTGTTAGGAGTGAAAGAAAAGGAGTTTTATTGTGGAATAATACAGCTCGAGCTGGGCAGCACTAATGAAAATACAAAGTGCTCCACCATTCAAGTGGAGAGAGAGGTCTATGTACATGGAAAACAAAGGAAAACCAAAAAACCAAACCCGTTGCCGTGGAGTCAATTCCAACTCATAGTGTCCCTATAGGACAAAGTAGAACTGTCCCACAGGGTTTCCAAGGAGTGGCTGGTGGATTCAAACTGCCAACCTTCTGGTTAGTAGCCACTATCTTAACCACTGTGCCACCAGGGCAAAGGTAAGGGGTTAATGATTGATTATAGATAAGACAAGCGTCAGCTTAAAGTCCTTTGACTAGTCCATTTGGCTAGGAGGAAGTGAGTTACCACCTAGGTAAGTGGTGCCAACTGGTACAGTTATACATGATTGCAGCCATGAACATATTTTTCCCAGGAACAAATTGTTTACATCTTGATACATTCTTCCCATGAGTAAATGGTTTATATCCTGACCTTTTCCTTCCTGGGAATGCATGCTGGCCCAGTCGTTCTTACGTCTGACATGAGTGCCTCCAGTTTGAAATTTTCTGTTTACATTTCCTCCTTTTGATCAAGCCTGAGCTAGGGGGTGCTGATCACCAACAATGGAACAGCCTTTCTTCTGCAAGGACTTTATTTTCTTGAGGAGTTTTGGTTAATAAGAATTCTTTTCTTCACCTTACCAAGCTAATAGGCTTCATCTTCAGGGTGAGTAGGTTTTATGAGTAACGTCTTAATGGACAAGGCCACATTCGAGAAACATTTCTCAGTCAGGACAGAATGATAGAGGTCAAGATAAAACATACCCAGGAAGACAAAAGGGAGGTGATTAAACAACACAATCATTGGTGAAAGCCTGTGAAACCAATATGATTTTATGTGAAAGGTCAAATGGTTTTGAAGTACAGCATTTCATGGATAAAATGGGTTGAACTAAAGCAAAACAGCATTTTATAATTAGAATAGTAGAAATGATGAGGATTATAAAGATTCCAAAATAAAGAAGCAATTTTTTCCACAATTATTTATCATATCAGTTAAGGAGGAACAGGATCATTTAGGTGAGATACTAAATGTTGCATAGGATTAACATAGAGTGTAATATTAGCACTGATGTCAGGAATATAGACATAGTAATCAGATTTTATTATGGTACAGGCACTTCCTTGGGCTGCAGTGAGAATGTCAAGGGCCATTCTATTTTGGAATACTGATTTTCTTATCATTGCTCTCTTGGTATTAATCTCTTGAAGCCCGTGTGCACTGTCATTTAGGACAGTTTGTATATATTTGGTTAATATTTCTACATGTGCCATAACATCTTCAAGTCTTGTCTGAGGTGAAAATACTACTGTTAAATGATCAAGCCAATGAAACACCAATCAAGACCACTGAGCTCTTGATATGAGTGTATTGACTAGTAAAGCGAGTTCAGTTAAAATACATCCTTGAGACCAGCTCAGGCCCAGATTGCACCTTTCAATCCAGCCTGGTGGATCCACATAACTAAAAGGTGCCATTAGGGCTACTCAATAGATACTTGAATCAGTGGTGAATCAATCAGTAGCTTATCAGACATTGGAAGCCATCCCACAGGTCTGGTGATGACTGGGTTATTCATATGGGTGTGGTTAGAGTGTTCCCATAAAAGCCCAAAAAAGGTGGGCTAAGTCAGAGCAACCTGATTTAGCCCACCTGCTTGAGGAGTTAACTATGTGTATCCATTCCACAGTTTGTTGGTACGATCATACAGTAAGAAGAGTATTGTTTGTGAGTTTGGAAGATTCTTTAGCTAGCTCTTGGTGGGCGACTTTATTTAGTAAAGTAAGGGTTGTGTTAAGGCTAAAGGTTAAGATGGCCTGGGTTTCATTCAGATTTGAAAAGCGGCCTATATCAATGGAAAATCTGGTAATAGTGATTCCCTTTAGTAATAAACAATTTCTCCATTGTTCTCATATCCATAGATCAATAGCAACCCAATCAAATACCTGTAGTGGAGAGACCCACCAGAAAAGTCCAAACTGACTTGAGGTTGGGAGGGTACCACATATCCAACAATTAAACCTTTTAAAATGGTAGGCATAAGCATCTTCCCAATCTAGGAAAACGTTAGTACAGGCATGACTGTTACAAAGGTAAAAAGAAATAAAGATAAAGAGGTATATTTCAGGCCTGGTCCAGGATCTTGGGTACGCCACCTGCCTGAGATGTCATCTGCTCCTGGCCACAGGGGCATTTAAATGTAACCTTCAATTCTCCAGTGTGTTGGCTAGTCCAAAGAGGAGTCTTAGCCTTTTTCAACTGTGACAAATGGATCCATGGTTTTATTCCCTCTAATCTGGCTGCACATGGACTGGCAAGGTGGACTAAGTATTGTTGCTTCCAACGAGGTTCTAATGAGTCTTTTATTTGGTGTCTCTTCCAATATACATACTTTTCTGGGGCGATGTTAGGCAGACTTCAGAAGTCTAGTTTCTGTTCAGCAAAGGTTTATGTAGCCTGTGAAAGATATTCTTTAGAATATTGGATTAAACACTGACAAATACTTCAGTAATTCAGGCTGAATAATATTAGGGTCAGTGAAGAACCACGGGTCTCCCAGTACTTATTTCATAAGTGGTAGGTCTGAGGCATCCAAATGGTGTGGACCTCAGATTTAAAAGAACTAAGGTAAGGACTTTAGTCCAGGACAAGTTTAAAGTTTCACAAAGATTGGCTATTTGGGCCTTTATTATTCCATTAGTTCTCTCTACTAGACCAGAAGACTGAGTATAATAAGGACAAGATAGCCTTTGATAAATGGGAAAAACTCAACATGATTCTTGGATAACTTGACCAGTGAAATAAGTTCCCCTATCACTACAAAGAGTTTCTGGTGCTCCCCAGGTTGGTATGATGTTTTCAAGAAGTTTCTTTACTACAACGGCTGCAGTAGCACAACAGCAGGGGAAGCTTCTACCCAATGTGAAAATCAACAAGTCATTACATATTTATAACCATTTGAGAGTAGAAGCTGAATAAAATCTAGCTGCCACTCAAGCATGGGCCCAAAAGGTAAAGTGTATTGTCCAGGTAGGACTTTAAGGCACTTTTCCAGATTGTACCAAGGGCAAATAGGGTAATAGGTGGCAACATGTTTGGCAGCCTCGAAAAATTTTCTCCACCAGTATTTTTTTAAGATCTCGATCATTTTATCTCATCCCAAGTGGGAACCTTCATATAAGGCCTGTTTGGCTACCATATCAACAAGATTATTTCCTCTAATTTCTTCTATTTGGGGTACTCCTTTTAGTTGGTGGGTTTGTGTTTTTATTACAGCAATTTCAGAGGGCAGTAATAGAGCATCTAGAAGATCTGCTACTAAAGCTCCATTTTTTATGGCAGTTCCAGAAGAGGTTAAAAATCCTTTGTTTCCATAACATGCCAAAATCATCTAAATTCCAAATCAGTATCTACTGTCCGTAAAAAACATTAACAGATTTTCCTGAAGCAATTCTACAAGCTCTAGTGAGGGCAATTAATTCGGCTTGTTGGGCTGAAGTGGCTTCAGGGAGAGCCTGACTTTCAAGGACTTTAGAAGAAGTCATAAAAAGCTTATCCAGCTTGATAGTGAGGACTAGTAGGGTTGGGTTTGAAATAAGAACCATCCAGAAACAAAACTAAATCAGGATTAGTTGAAGAGTTCTGTTTTAAGCCTTTTTGAGGGGCTAAAATTTGCTTAGTCAAGTCTAGACAATCATGTGTAGGATAGTTGTTCTCATTAGTTGTGGGGAAAAGAGTAGCTAGATTTAAACAAGCTACGGAGTGTAGTCTAATGTTAAAAGCAGCCAGGAGGAGAACTTCATAGGAAACGAGCCTGCTGGCAGATAGATGTTGTGTCAAGGCAGAATTAAGTAAGGCAGACATAGCATGGGGCACATAAAACCTGTTGCCATTGAGTCGATTCGACTCATAGCCACCCTACAGGACAGAGTAGAACTGTTCCATAGGGTTTCCAAGGAGAGCTGGTGGATTTGAACTGCTTACCTTTTGGTTAGCAGCCAAACACTTAACCACTGTGCTACCAGGGCCCCATGGGGCACATAGACATCTAAAAATTTTCCCAGCACCGCATTAGCTGTGGTTTTCACTAGTATGGCAGTAGTAGCCACAGTCCTAAGGTAGGGAGGGTATCCCCTGGTAACAAAGTCAACCTGTAGCTTATAATAACCTATAGATCTTTGCTGTCCTCCATGTTTTTGAGTTAGTATGCCTAAAGCATTTCTAGATACTTCATGTACAAATAAGGAAAAATCTACATGGTAATTAGGAAAACCTAGAGTGGGCATATTCATTAAAGCCCCTTTTACTGAACTACGGCCTCTCGATCTTTTAGTGTAATTTGGAATTAATCTGGCTCAGAGGCTTTTAAATATTTGTATAAAGGTTGAGCCAGGTCCAACAATAGCTGCAGAGTCCTAGAAACCCCTGTAGCTGTTTCTTTGTTCTGGGTATAGGAAAGACAAGGACAACTTCTTTCTGTTTAGGATCAATAGAAATATCTTCTACAGAAATTAAGTGGCCCAAATATTTAACACAAGGCTGAGCTAATTGTAATTTTTCTTTGGAAACCTTATGTCCACCAGCAGCCAGATGTTTTAATAAAGCTACACTGACATCAAGGCAGGCCTGCTGGGAGGTTGAGCAATCTAGCAAATCATCAGCATATTGCAGCAATGTGGATTTGTTTGTAAACTGTAAATTCTACAAATCTGCATGCAGAATCTAAGAAAAAATAAGGTAGGAGATTCAGTAAGTCCTTGGGCCATTGCAGTCTAGGTAAACTGTTGATCATCCCAGGTAAAAGCAAACAAATATTGACTTTAAGAATGTGCAGGGGTACTGAAAAAGGCACTGCAAAGATCCACAACAGTAAAATGAGTTGCATCTGAAGGGACATTGGAAAGTAATAAATGAGGATTAGGGACTACAGGGAATCTAGGAATAACAATACAGCTGAATGCATGCAAATCTTAAACAAATCTCCAGCCCCTATTATTTGTTTTTTTAACTAGAAGAACAGGAGTATTACAAGGGCTGGTATTAGAGACAAGTAAACCTTTAGAAAGGAAATTTTGTATGATGGAAGCTAGTCCTTCTTTTCTTCCTGTTTGTGTGGATACTTGGGAATTTTTGGCAGAGGTTTAGATAAATCTATTTGAAGTGTAACTGGCTCAGCTGACAAAACTCTGTGGATGTGATAGCCCATAAAGTTTCAGGAACTAGGGAAGAGATGTCAGAAGGGAGAGGACTAGGCTGAGTTGAGTTTTGGAGAGGCATGACAAGTGCTTGCATAATAGCAAATGGCTTCTTCTTCCTGAATGTTGTCTAATTCAGAGCCTGTCTCTGTTGACTTAGGGATATGAGGGTAACTCAAAAACATTTACTCATTTTCATTAAATTGAAAACGGCAATTCCATTTGGATAAAAGATCTCTTCCCAATTGTCATGAATTGAATTGTTTCCCCCAAAAATATCTGTCAACTTGGTTAGGTCATGATTCCCAGTATTGTATGATTGTCTACCATTTTATCATCTGATGTGATTTCCCTATGTGTTGTAAACTCTGTCACTTTAATGTAATAAGATGGATTAGCGGCAGTTATGTTCATGAGATGTACAAGATTAGGTAGTGTCTTAAGCCAATCTCTTTTGAGATACAAGAGAAAGAATCAAGCAGAGAGATGTGGGAACCAAGAAAGCAGTGCCAGGAGCAGAGTGCATCCTTTGGACCTGAGATTCCTTTGCAGAGAAGCTCCCTGATGAAGGGAAGATTGATGACATGGACCTTCCTCCAGAGCCAACAGAGAAAGCGTTCCCTTGGAGCTGACACCCTGAATTTGGACTTGTTGCCTACTGGACTGTGAGAGAATAAACTTATCTTTGTTAAAGCCATCCACTTGTGATATTTCTGTTATAGCAGCACTAGATGACTAAGACACCAATAGACTGATAGTGATATCAGAACTGAGAAAAATGGGTGTAAATCTTCAACAGGACCATAAGATATAAGAACAGTTTAGTAATGAATCAACATTTGCTCCTGACTGGTGACCCCCCACTACACTGGAAGTATTAGTACTTCGGGGCAGGGGCTTTTGTAAACAGGTGAAGTTAATAGCATACAGGGAGACTCTAGTGTCAACTAAAAATTAGTTCTCCATTAATAAATAAAGTAGTTTCTCCTTGTGGATTAAGAACTACCACAGAAAATGTCCCTGTTTTGGCTCCGGAGCCCCTCCATTCTGAATCAGATTGTAGGGTTTTTTAAGGGGGACTATATCAATCTTTGAGTAGGAATTGACTCGACAGCAACAGGTTTGGTTTTTTAGTTTTATAGCAATCTTTTGTTTATTTTTTTAATTTATACCATTCATTTTTCCAATGGTAAGGTTTTTTACAATAGTGACAAATACCTGCCTTCGTGCCATTGGAAGCTTTAGTATTTTTCTTTTGACTAGGGGATTGCAATTGTTGGAACTGAAAACCAAACTTATTGTCATCAAGTCGATTCCGACTCATAGCGGCCCTATAGGACAAAGTAGAACCACCCCATAGAGTTTCCAAGGAGCACCTGGTAGACTTGAACTGCTAACCTTTTGGTTAGCAGCAATAGCTCTTAACCACTAAACCACCAGGGTCTCTGTTGGGCCATTAATTTATTAGCCTTATAAACCATTTTGGCTTCAAGAGTCTTGGAAACGTTGTAAGCTAAGTTGGTTAGCTTGACATAGGGGCTGTCTCCCAGTCTAATTGTTGTCGCTTTACTAAGGCTGAGACCTCAGTTTTAAAATAAGATATGAAAACAAAATTGAAAGAACCAGAGGTACCAAGGCATGTTCAAAGTAAGTCCAGAGTGTTCAGAAAATTCTGGTAATCATAAACATTTTCATCTTTGTTCATAAGCGTGAACTCTAGCCCAATTAATTAGTGGATGAAAGGCCTTTGGGATAGACTCTAGCAATTTCTACTTATGTCCTGAGAGCCTTCTACCAGCTCAGTGGCCGTTTTATCTATATTTAAGGCTAAACTGTCCTTGGGATCTTTCCTTTTTGCATATTCAAGCCATAATTGGGCTTCCCCTGGGCCAGTAATCATGTGAAGAAGCTGATAAAAGTCAGGGAGCACAGACCGGTAGGTTTCAACAAGGATTTTAATTTCTTCAGCAAATTTGTAGGGGTCCTCATGGAGTTTAGGAAAATCTTTCACAACGCTAGCTAATTCTGAGCATGTCCACAGGGCAAAACTAATATAAGGGAAATCTTTGGCATCACTACTGAGGAAAATTTTAAGAGGTATTTCAGGCAAGGGTTTATTTGATCATTTTTTAGAGGAAAGGTGAAGTTCAGATAAAGTGTTATCAGAAAAGTAGGAAGGCAAAAAGGATATAAGGACGTAGCAGCTGGCAGGGGAGCAGAGGGGGTGGGAGCTGAAATTTGACATTGTAATTCTTTATTCTGCTTAGTTAATTTAGAGACAGTGTCCTGCAGGGAAGCAATTTTACTGTCTTGATGTCTTTTAGAGGCCTCAATCTATCAATCAAAATGGGCATCTCACGGAGATTGTGTAACCCAGGAGCCCCAGTTCTATAACTTATTGTACAGAAAAGTTAACTTAGAGACATCACAAGAACCCCAAAGTGGCCACTGATTTCCAAACAGTCTCGGGTGAGGATATGCCAGACAGACAAGAACACACATGATAAGACACCATAACATTGTTTGTGTAGTGAGCAGGAGTCCCAGAAGGTGTCTACAAATTTCCTTTAGACAGAACATTCCCCATTTTATAATGACAGTTACAAAAAACAAATTTTACTTGCAAGAACCAAAACAAATCCAGGATAAAATTCAAAGAGCTATCAAAAAAAGGGAGCAGAGCTCAGATTTGAGGAGTTTTTACCTTAAATTCCCGAGAATCAACAGTAGTGGAGAGACCAAAGTGGCTCAGCAGGTACCATGCCCATGTCCGGATGCACTGGGGATTGTCAAAGATAATGCACCTTCAAAGAAGCCCCGAATAAGTAAAGCACTATTGAAGAAGAGGAATAAAGTAGGAGGACTCACACTACCTGACCTCAGAACCTACTATACAGCTACAGTAGTCAAAACAGCTTGGTACAGGTACGACGACAGATACATTGACCAATGGAACAGAATTGAGAACCCAGATGTAAATCCATCCATCTACAGTCACCTGATCTTCGACAAGTGCCCAAAGTCCATCAGATGGGGGAAAAGACAGTCTTTTTAACAAATGGTGCTGGCAAAACTGGATGTCCATCTGCAAAAAAATGAAACAGGACCCATACCTCACACCATACACAAAAACTAATTCTAAATGGACCTAAATATAAAGCCAAAAACTATAAAGTTCACAGGAGAAAAAATAGGATCAACGCTAGAGACCCTAATACATGGCATTAACAGGATACAAACCATAACCAACAACACACAAACTCCAGAAGATAAGCTAGATAACTAGGATCTTCGAAAAATCAAACACTTATGCTCATCAAAAGACTTCACTAAAAGAATAAAAAGAGAACCTACAGACTGAGAAAAAAAATTGGACATTAAAAGTCAGACAAAGGTCTAATTTCTATAATCTACAAGAAAATTCAACGCCTCTACAACAAAAAGACAAATAATCCAATTAAAAAATGAGCAAAGAAAATGAACAGACACTCACCAAAGAAGACATTCAAGCGGCCAACAGACACATGAGGAAATGCTCCCAATCACTAGCCATTAGAGAAATGCAAATTAAAACCACGATGAGCTAACCCTCTCACCCTGGCATTACTGGCACAAATCAAAACACTGGAAATAACAAATTTTGGAGAGGCTGCGGGGAGATTGGAACTCTTATGCACTGCTGGTGGGCGTGCAAAATGATACAACCATTTTGGAAAATGATATGGTGCTTCCTTAGAAAGCTAGAAACAGAAATATCATACAATCCAACAATCCCACTGCTAGGAATATATCCCAGAGAAATACCAGCCATCACACGAATAGACATATGCACACCTATGTTCATTGCAGCATTGTTCACAGTAGCAAAAAGATGGAAACAACCTAGATGCCCATCAACAGATGAATGGATAAACAAACTATGCTACATACACACAATGGAGTATTATGTGACAATAAAGAACAATGATGAATCTGTGAAGCATCTCATAACATGGATGAAACTGGAGAACATTATGCTGAGTATAAGTCAATCACAAAAGGACAAATATTTTATGAGACCTCTACTGTAAAAACTCGAGAAATAGTTTACACATAGAAAGAAACAATCTTTGTTGGTCACAAAGGATAGGAGGGGTCGGGGGGAATACTAAATAGACAATAGATAAGCGGTAACCTTGGTGAAGGGTAAGACGGTACACAATACTGGGGAAGCCAGCACAACTTGTACAAGGAAAGGTTATGGAAGCTCCACAGACACATCCAAACTCCCTGAGGGACTGAATTGCTGGACAGAGGGCTGTGGGGATCGTAGTCTCAGGAAACATCTAGCTCCATTGGCATAACACTGTCTATAAAGACAATGTTGTACATTCTACCTTGGTGAGTAGTGTCTGGGGCTTTAAAAGCCTATGAGCAGCCATCTAAGATACTACACTGGTCTCACCCCTTTGGCAGCAAGGGAGAATGAAGAAAACAAGATACAAGGGAAAGATTAGTCCAAAGGACTAATGGACCACAGCTACCATGGCCTCCACAAGACTGAGTCCAATACAACTAGATGATGCCCAACTACCACCACTGACTGCTCTGATTGGGATCACAACAGAGGGTTCTGGACAGAGCAGGAGAAAAATGTAGAACAAAATTCTAGCTCACAAAAAAAGACCAGACTTACTGGCCTGACAGAGACTGGAGAAACACCAAGAGTATGGCCCCTGGACACCCTTTCAGCTCAGTAATGAAGTCACTCCCGAGGTTCACCATTCAGTCAAAGATTAGACAGCCTCATAAAGCAAAACAAGGCTAATGTGGCACAATAGTCCGGGGACAAGGACTAGAAGGCAGGAGGGGACAGGAAAGCTGGTAATAGGGAACCCAAGTTTGAGAAGGGATACTGTTGACATGTCATGTGGTTGTTAACCATTGTCATAAAACAATATGTGTACTAACCGTTTAATGAGAAACTATTTGTTCTGTAAACCTTCATCTAAAGTACAATTAAAAAAAAAAAAGGTAATGCACCTTCAAAATCCCACTTCTGACACCAGAAATGTCAAACAAGAAAATCTCATACCTCTATTAGAAGTGAAAGTAAAGGAGTTTTATTATGGAGTAATACAACTCAAGCTGGGCAGCACTGAGTAAAAATAAAAAGTGCTACACCATTCAAGCAGACAGAGGGGTCTATATACATAGAGAACAGAGGAAAGTTACAGAATTAATTATTAATCATAGATAAGATCAGCTTCAGCTTGAAGTCCTTTGAAATGTAAGGGTCAGAAATTTGGATAGGAGGAAGTGAGTTACTATCTAGGTGAGTTGCACCAGCCAGCTGGTTATACATAATTGCAGTCATGAACACATTTATCCCAGGAACAAATTATTTACATCTTGACACATTCTTCCCATGAAGGTTTATGTACTGACCTTTTGCTTCCTAGGAATGCATGTTGGCCCCATCATTCTTATGTCTGACAAGAGAGCTTCCAGTCTGAAACGTTTCTATTTACAATGCCCTTTCATGTGTCCTGAGATGAATGAACAAATCTTGAGAAAAACCATACAATCTGAAGGTTTTTATCTTTCTGACATTACACTGTTATAAAAATTCACAAAAGACAAAGTATATAGTGACACTTTCAAATCTTCTTTGATGTTAAATTGCCTGATGAAAATGAAAGAATGAACTATTTCCCTTAACTCTGTGTAGTCGCATTTAAGTGCTTGCGGTTAGTACTTAGTATATTAGAAACAGAACACTCTCCCCATATACACTAATGGTGGGGACAAAATCCATAAATGGCCCCATTTGTGCCTGTTTCCAGGAGTGTTTCCTGGTATCTTGGGCATTAAGCTTCAGTAATAAAATAAACAGCAATACAATATACTGAGAAAAGATCAAAAAAAGGAAATCATTATTTTTAAAAAATATTATACTCTTGTGAACAACCAGGGCTACCAAAAAAGAAAGAATCAACACAGTCAAGACCCTAATCTGAAATTTTAGCCCCTAGAACTGTGAGAAAATAAATTTCTCTTCTTTAAAACACACATATATATGTTATTGTTAGGTGCCATTGAGTCAGTTCTAACTCATAGTGACCCTATGTACAAGAGAAGGAAACACTGCCCCGTCCTGAGCCATCCTCACAAAGGTTGCTATGTTTGAGTGCATTGTCGCAGCCACTGTGTCAATCCATCCCATCAACGGTCTTCCTCTTTTTCACTGACCCTCTACTTTACCAAGCATGATGTCCTTCTCCAGGGACTGGTCCCTCCTGATAACATGTCCAAACTATGCGAGGCAAAGTCTCACCATCCTCACTTCCAAAGAGCACCCTGGCTGTATTTCTTCCAAATTATGGATAACACTGCAAAGAATGGGACTTCTAGAACATTTAATTGTGCTCATGTGGAACCAGTACCTAGACCAAGAGGCAGTTGTTTGAACAGAACAAGAAGATACTGCATGGTTTAAAATCAGGAAAAGTTGTATCCTTTCACCATACTTATTCAATCTGTATACTAATCTGTATACTAGACTTATTCTTCTGGCAGTACATGGTATATTAAATATTCTTCACCAACACTATAATTCAAAGGCACCAATTCTTCAGTTTTCCTTGTTTATTATCCAGCTTTCACATGTATATGAGGTGATTGAATCCACTAAGGCTTGGGTCAGGTGCCTCTTAGTCCTCAAGGTGACATCTTTGCTTTTTAAAACTTTAAAGAGGTCTTTTGCAGCAGATTTGCCCAATGCATTGCATCGTTTGATTTCTTGACTGCTGCTTCCATGGACACTGATTGTGGATCCAAGCAAAATGAAATCCTTAGCAACTTCAATCTTTTCTCTGTTTATCATGCTGTTGCTTATTGGTCCAGTTGTGAGGGTTTTGTTTTATCTATGTTAAGGTGTAATCCATACTTAAGGCTGTAATATTTGATCTTCATCACTAAGTCCTTCAAGTTCTCTTCACTTTCAGCAATGAAGGTTGTGTCATTTGCATACCAAAGGTTGTTGATGGGTCTTCCTCCAATCCTGATGCTGTGTTCTTCCTCATATAGTCTAGTTTTTTGGATTATTTGCTTAGTATACAGATTGAATAAGTATGGTGAAAGGATACAACTTTTCCTGATTTTAAACCATGCAGTATCTTCTTGTTCTGTTCAAACAACTGCCTCTTGGTCTATGTACTGGTTCCACATGAGCACAATTAAATGTTCTAGCAGTCCCATTCTTTGCAGTGTTATCCATAATTTGTTATGATACACAAAGTTGAATGCCTTTGCATAATCAATAAAATACTGGTAAACATCCTTCTAGTATTGCCTGCCTTCAGCCAAGGTCAATCTGACATCAGCAATGATATCCCTCATTCCACATCCTCTTCTGCATCTGGCTTGAATTTCTGGCAGTTCCCTGTCAATGTGTTGCTGCAACTGTTTTTGAATTATCTTAGCATAATTTCACTTGCATATGATATTGCTCGATAATTTCCCCATTCCATTGGATCTCCTTTCTTTGGAAAGGGCACAAATATAAATCTCTTCCAGTTGGTTGGCCAGGTAGCTTGGCATAGATGAGTTAGAGCTTCCAGCATTGCATCATTTGTTGAAACATTGCAATTGGCATTTCGTCAATTCCTAGAGCCTTGCCATTGCCTTAATTGTAACTTGGAGTTCTTCCTTCAGTATCATTGGTTCTTGATCATAGACTACCCCTGAAATGGTTGAACATCAATCATTTTTGGTACAGTGACTGAGTCTATTCCTTCGATTTTCTTTTGAGGCTTCCTGTGTCATTCAGTTTTTTACCCATAGAATCCTTCAATATTGCAACGTGAGGCTTGGATTTTTTTTCTTCAGTTCTTTCAGCTTGAGAAATGCCAATTGCGTTCATCCCTTTTGGTTTTTTAAGACCAGGTCTTTGCACATTTCATTATAATACTTTGTCTTCTCCAGCCACCCTTCGAAATCTTCTGTTCAGCTCTTTTACGTCATCATTTCTTCCTTTCACTTTAGCAAAAACCATAAGGTTTTCACTGACCAGTTTTATATATATATATTACTGTTCCTTTTATATACTAGATGATCTTCCATATGAGTGGCTATTCTCCAAGGTGACTGACTAGCAGATCCTCTAGGAACATGTTTGGCCCTCTCCAACTTGGCTGCAAATTCCAGCATTGCAATGGGCTGTAACTAGTCTATCTTTAGGTTCCCTTTCTAAAAAAATTGCCATCAAGTTGACTCCGACTCATGGTGACCCTACGTGTGTCAGAGTAGAACTGTGCTCCATAGGGTTTTCAATGGCTGATTTTTTGGAAGTAGATTGCCAGGCTTTTCTTCCAAGTTGCCTCTGGGTGAACTCAAACCACTAACCTTTCATTTAGCAGCAGAACCTGTCCATTTGCACCACCCAGGGACTCTTTAGATTCCCTTACTAGCAAGGAGAGGCATAAAAACTTCTCAGGAGGCCTTGGCTTTAAGGCATGCTCCCTAAGCAGAATAAAGGGCAAGGTCTCACAGTGGAACCAGTCAGATCAGTTCCATGGAGAGCAGCCCACTAGGGCTTAAGCTATAAAGTTAAATCAGACAAGGTCTTTATGCTCAGGAACCTTATAATATACTGGAGGCCATGGATATATTGCTTAACAAGGTGATAAGTGTCTGCTAGCGGTGTGAACAATGTGTTCTGGGAACTCAAAGGAAGAAATGATTAATTATGCTGGGTATGGGGATTAAAGATCTGGGAACATTTCCCAGAGAGAGTAAGACATGAACTGAAATGTACAGGATGAGCAGGTTTTGATCATGAGGAAATGTAGTGGGCAGTGTGCTCAGTGAGATGTCTTCCAGGAGGAGGCATGGTGCAGAAGCCTTCAAGTCGCTGAAAAGTGATGATACCTGAAATGTGTGGAGCATAGCAGGCCATCTAGGATCATTGAAGTTTACAGTATAATGTGGGAGGTGACACAAGAAAGACTGAAAAGTTATATTGGGTCAGACGGTGACTGGCTTGGAAAACAAATTCCTTGGACTTTATCCTGAAGGCAGTAGTGAAGCACATGAAGGATTTTAAGCAACTGGTTGGGTCAAAGGTTTAGGTTACTAAGTGTGACGAGAAACTTGTCTAAAAATTAGTCTGGGAGGTTACTTTGGGTGGCCTAGACAGCAAGCCAACTGGAACAGGAACTTCCTCTTCTCCCAGTAGAATGGGCTCCTCCCAAACTCAACTTTCCACAGGGCTGGTGGCTTTTTTACCATCCCAGCTAGAGGGGCTATAACTCCCCCACATGCCACAAGTCCCCAGAGCTGGGAAGCTGGCTTTACCAGTCAACTCCTAAGAACATCTGGCACCTAAGCCAGACTGCGCGGTACCCCAGTACCTGTTTGTACCTACTGGTAAGTTGTTCTCATTCTTTCCTTATGTGAACAGCAATAAGGGGGTAGAGTCTCTCCCTTGGAGCGTAAACCTATCATATTCCAATACATGCCTTTCCTTGGATTAACGAGAAGCTGGGAGACCATAGGCTTCTTCTTTTCCTGCTTACACTTGCTTTGTAAGTGTCTTCAGTATAGCCTGTTTCTAAATCCATACCATGTGGTGTTGTGAAATGCTTTCTAACCCTGGTGCTTTTTGACCATGGTGACTCACGAAGGCCCCTACATTGCACCAATGTGGGATATCCTAGAAATGGAATAAAACATTTTCTCATTGTCAATTAAGACTCTTTATAAGTAATAGAAAATCTAACTAACTGGCTTTAAAATTGAAGAGGACAAGAAGTAAATCCATGTATTTATGGTCAATTGATATTCAACAAAGATGTCAAGGCCATTCAATGGGAAAAGAATATCCTTTTCAACAAATGACGCTAGGACAACTGGATAGACGTGTGCAAAAGAATGAATCTGGATTCCTACCTCATACCAGATACAAAATTTAACTCAAAATCGATCAAAAACCTAAATGTAAGAGCTAAAACTATAAAACTCTTAGAAGAAAACATAGGTGAAAATCTGTATTACCTTGGATTAGGCTATGGTTTCTTAGATATGACACCAAAAGAACAAGCAAAGAAAATATTGATAAATTGGACTTTATCAAATTTAAAAACTTTTGTGCATCAAAAGATACTCTTAAGGCAGTGAACAAAGGGAAAAATATGCTCGGCATTTCTCAAGCTGAAAGAACTGAAGAAAAAATATAAGTCTCGAGTTGCACTATTGAAGGATTCTACGAGGAAAATATTCAACAGTGCAGGAAGCATCAAAAGAAAATCGAAGGAATAGACTGAGTCACCGTACCAAAAAGAATTGGTCGACATTCAACCATTTCAGGAGGTAGCACATGATCAAGAACTGACGATATTGAAGGAAAAGATCCAAGCTGTGCTGAAGGCACTGGCGAAAAACAAGCCTCCAGGACGTGATGGAATATGAGATGTTTCAACAAATGGATTCAGCACTAGAAGTGCTCTCTTGTCTATGCCAAGAAATTTGGAAGACAGCTACCTGGCCAACCAACTGGAAGAGATTCATATTTGTACCCATTCCAAAGAAAGGTGATCCAACAGAATGTGGAAATTATCAAACAATATCATTAATATGACACACAACTAAAAATTTTGCTGAAGATTATTCAAAAGCAGTTGCAGCAGTGCATCAACAGGGAACTGCCAGAAATTCCAGCCAGATTTGGAAGAGTATGTGGAACAAGGGATATCATTGCTGATGTCAGATGGATCCTGGCTAAAATCAGAGAATACCAGAAAGATGTTTACCTGTGTTTTATTGACTATGCAAAGGCATTCAACTTTGTGGATCATAACAAATTATGGATAACATTGCGAAGAATGGGAATTCCAGAACACTTAATTGTGCTTATGAGGAACCTATACTTAAATCAAGAGGTAGTCATTCAAACAGAACAAGGGGATACCGTGTGGTTTAAAATTAGGAGAGGTGTGCGTCAGGGTTATATCCTTTTACCATAGTTATTCAATCTGTATGCTGAGCAAGTAATCCGAGAACCAGGACTATATGAAGAAGAACATGGTATCAGGATTGGAGGAAGACTCATTAACACCTTCGATGTGCAGATAACACAACCTTGATTGCTGAAAGCTAAGAAGACTTGAAGCACTTACTGATGAAGATCAAAGACCACAGCCTTCAGTATGGATTACACCTCATCATAAAGAAAACAAAAATCCTCACAACTGGACCAATATGCAACATCATGATAAATGGAGAAAAGATTGAAGCTGTCATGGATTTCATTTTGCTTGGATCCACAATCAACACCCATGGAAGCAGCAGTCAAGAAATCAAATGACGACTCATTACATTGGGCAAATCTGCTGCAAAAGATCTCTTTAAAGTTTTAAAAAGCAAAGATGTCACCTTGAGGACTAAGATGCACCAAACTAGCCATGGTGCTTTCAATCACCTCATATGCATGTGAAAGGTGGACAATAAATAAGGAAGACCAAAGAAGAATTGATGCCTTTGAATTATAGTGTTGGCGAAGAATACTGAATATACCTTGGACTGCCAGAAGAATGAACAAATCTGTCTTGGAAGAAGTACAGCCACAATGCTCCTTAGAAGCAAGGATGGCAA
The DNA here is from genome assembly GCF_000243295.1 of Trichechus manatus latirostris. Taxonomy (NCBI): domain Eukaryota; kingdom Metazoa; phylum Chordata; class Mammalia; order Sirenia; family Trichechidae; genus Trichechus; species Trichechus manatus. The sequence goes on from NW_004443943.1 coordinate 720,364, forward strand.
GACTTCATCTCACATACTTTGGGCATGTTATCAGGAGGGATCAGTCCCTGGAGAAGGACATCATGCTTGGTAAAGTAGAGGGTCAGCTAAAAAGAGGAAGACCCTCAACGAGATGGATTGACACAGGGGCTGCAACAATGAACTCAAGCATAATACTTGTGAGGATGGCACAGGACAGGGCAGTGTTTCATTATGTTGTACATAGGGTCACTATGAGTCAGAACTGACTCAACGACACCTAACAACAATAACAAGACAATGAAAAGACGACCCAAAAAATGGAAGAAAATATTTGCAAATCATATATCTGTTAATGGTATAGTTTCCAAAATGTATCAAGAATTCTTAAAACTGAGCAATAACAAGTCATATAACCCAATTTAAAAATGGGCAAAAGATTTGAATAGACAGCGCTCCAAAGAAGATATACAAATGACCAATAAGCACATGAAAAATGTTCAATAGAATTAGTTATTAGGGAAATGCAAACCAAAGCCACAATGATATACACTTCATATCTACCAAGATAGCAATATTAAAAATAAAAAAACAGACAGTAACAAGCATTGGCAAGGATGTGGAAAAATTGGGACTCTCAGACATTGCTTATGGGAATGTAAAGTAGTGCAGCTACTGTGGAAAACAGTCTGGCAATTCATCAAAAAGTTAAACACAGAATTACCAATATGACCCAACAGTTCCACTTCTAGGTATATACCTAAGAGAACTGATAACATATGTTCACAAAAAAACTTATACACAAATGTTCATAGCAGCATTATTCATAATGGCAAAAAAATGGAAACTGAAACATTCATCAGCCAAGGAATGGATAAACAAATTGTGGCATATCTATAAAATGGAATATTATTCAGCCATACAAGGGAATGAAGTACTGTTACATGCTACATCATGGATGAACCTTGAAAACATTATGCTAAATGAAAGACGCCAGAGACAAAAGGTGACATATTGTATGATTCCAATTATATGTCCAGAATAGGCAAATCCAGAGACAGAAGATAGATTAGTGGTGGCCAGGGGATAGAGGGAGGGGGAAATTGGGACTAACTGCTAATAGGTTCAGGGTTTCTTTCGGGGATGGTGAAAACGTTCTGGAATTAGATACCAGTGATGATTGCACAGTATAGAGAATATACTAAAACCCACTTCCTTTTATACATTTAAAATGATGAATTTTGTGTTATGTGAGCCATAGCTCAATAAAAAATGCTAAAATAAAAAAAGTTGAAGACGATTTATTGGTTTACATAACTTTTTTTGGGGGGGGCGTGTTATGGTTAATACAATGTTTCAGTGTTTCTATCTCTCTTCTCTGTCTTCTGTAGTCTCAACTTCATTTTAAGATTTGCTTCCCTAATGGTTGTAGGAAGACTACCAGTCACAATCAAGTCTCTAACAGTCACATCCAATGGCAGAGAGAGTTTCCAGACCAGCATTTCAAGTAAGTCCCCTGAAATTCACTTCAATTGGATAAGCTCAAGTCAAGTTGCCTGCATCAACACATTTATTCATTTAAAAATATTTATTGAACAGCTACTATGTACCAGTCACTGTTCTAGGTTTTGGGATATTGGAATAATATTGAATGACTGATTGTCTTAAGCCAATTTGTGCCCACCTCTAGAGCTGATGATGTGGTCATTTTCACATGGGCTATGTAGGAGTGGGAGTAGATACTTTGATAAAGACTTCTGAGCTATTAGGAATGGTCTTGGTATGCAAAGTGTGGTCCATGGACCAGCATTATCCACACCAACTGGGAGGTTACTAGAAATCAGAATTTCAGAAAGTGCCCCAGTTTGATTAGATCGGAATTGCATTTTAACAAGATCCCCACGTGATCATATGAATATTAAAGCTTGAGAAGCACTGCTCTGCAGGATAGATAAAAACATTGTTATAATTGAGGCTGGAGAGGAAGGAATTTGGAGGAGAACAAACTAAATGGTCTCTGTAGTGGACACAAGTTGGGATGACTACTATCCCCTATGTCAGGGATGATTGATCCAGCATGAGATACACCTACCAAGCTGAGTCAATTAATAGATCATTCTTCCGGGAATTTGAAGCATGAATGGTAAGAAATGGATACAGAATGTTGTTGGAGCAGAGCTGCAATTGACAGAGCCCTGAAGGTCCAGACATGACTAATCTGGGCACTAACCAAAGTGCCCTGAGGCTTAGTTATTTGGAAACGCCTTAGATTCATTCATCCAATATCCACTTTTTAGATTAGGTTAACCAAAACGGAGTTTCTAATGCTTGCCATCAAAGCAACCTTAATTTCTATAGCTTCAACTTTATCAGAATAGTTATCTACTGAAGATAAGAGTGCGGGGTTCTCTGCCTTAAGGGAAAGGTCAAAGTTGATCCATTTCACAATATATTGCTGCATTTTTATTCAGCTTCCAAACTTGAACCCCAAAACAAGCCATGGACACTGAACTTAATACACAGTTGACATAAGCATAACAAAGCCATTTTTACAGTATTTTACAAATTGTACATATTCTGAAAATGCTCATGGTTTTCATAACAAATGTTCCAATTTTGGTTTACTTTCTGTATATAAATTAATGGATCTTTCTAGAAAGGTCAATCCATGTGTCCTCTTTACTCTGACCATCTATTGTTAACTTTTTTCAAATGCAGCTGTCTTTTATAAATATGTCAACCAAATGATTGAATTGTTGTTATACCAATTTTTCTTCTTTTACTTGCAAAATGTTTTCAATCAAATGTTGGCTAATAGCTAGGCTCCTTGGAAATTAACAATCCTAATAGATGGGAACAACAATATAGGCATTTAAGGCTTAATTACTCCTTCAGACTCATTGTGAGAAAAATCAAAGCCTGCTTTATTAGTCTGATTCTGTATTCCTTGGAGTATTTCATCTTACTCTACAACATTCTCATTTTCTTCTTAAAAAAACAACAACAACAAAACAATGAGGAGGTCAAATCTTACAAGGAACAAACATGACATCACACAGGGAAGTGAGTCACTGTGCATCATACTGGGAACTGAGTCAGGACTAAACTGACTCATGTCTTTCTGGGCCAAGAACCAATTCTAGTTAGATCATGCTGGAAAATGAATCATTTTACTGCCTTTATTAGCTTCCCTCAACATCAAATCAACTGCCAATTGGAGTCGGTCTTATGAAACTCAAGTGGCCATGCTCCTCTGGTGGTACAACCTGAACAGAGGATTTCTGTGTATAAAACCAACTGGTTGCTTTGCCACAAGAACTTACAAGCCCAGCCTTGTCAATAGTGTTTTGTACTGATCTGAGCTAATCACATCTAAAAATAAGAGTATCCATAATCTTTGTAATCTCTACATAGTAAGTACATTTTTTTGATAGTCCATTGGTTGATTGTAAATCTCTGTTATCACTCATATAAATTATAATGTTTGTGGTAAAAAATATTCTGAAAGGGCAACTACCCAGTTAGTACTTTTATGAATAGAAAGTCAAAGTACAGCAATAGCTAATAGCACCCTTTTCTGCCATGTAGTTAGTACCTCTGCAGCTACACTGAGTACCGCAGAGAGCTGCACTAATAAAGACATATTCCAGTTAAAATTGGAAAGGAAGACAGGGAAAATTAGAGCTCTAAAATCATGAAATAATTCCCATAGCATCTTAAATACATGTCTTATTAAGAGCTATAAATATTATGAACACCTGAAAGTCTAAAATGGATTATTTTGTAATGTATTGCACTGATATTAGCAGACTCCCCTAAATGGTTAATGTAGCCACAAACATGAAAATTTCACATACACATTCAGAAGTTCTGACAACTCTGGGTCCACTCTCTTGTATGGCAACAAGTGGCTAAGACAACATTAGCTACCCTCTTTAGACAGGACATACGAAGTTCTCTCCAATAATCTCAAGTTCTTCACAGTCCTCATTATTCCCTTTTGTGTTATACCAGGTTCACTTCTCATCACTTCCTCGATCCCTGGCAGGCATTTGAGTTGGAACCCCTGATAAGTAGATTCCTAACTTTTTCTTACTGTTAAATATAGTAAAAAGAGCTATACAATTTTAAAAGAATGTAGTCTGTCCACTTTGCAGCTGGCCAATCTTGTTTTCAATTTTTCAGTGAGTTCTTTCTTCGTTTAGCATGTATTAGACATTTTGTTTGCGCAAGACAGTGTCTAGATGCTATCGGGTAAACATAAAAGTGTAAGTCACCACCCTTACCCTCAAGTTACTTATGATACAATTGAACAGACAGAAAGCATATTCTTTCTTCAAAATTCTATCTTTAAAACAAAAATTAAAATGAGGCTTAAAGACATTATATAACTTATCCAAGACTTCAGAAACTAAAGCTTATCTGTCCATGTCTAGGTATCCTTGTCTTCCATCAAAAACATTGCAATACTTAATATTTGAGTGACATTAGGTTCTGGGATGTAAAATTATATAGGACACAGTCTTTAACCCCCAAAAATGTATATCTAGTAGGATTGAGAAGACAATAAAATAAATTCACATATTTGGCAGTATGTGATGAGTGCTTGACAGTGGAGCAAAGAACCTGCTATAGGGCTCAGAGATCACTTCCTGTGAGGGTATTAGGGCTGATCCCACCTCTAAGGCTTGAGTAACTCTTCTTCAGGCATCTTTGACTTAATTATTCAAACCCTAAACAAAGGCTGTGGGCCAACAGAAGAAGAGTTGAGGTTTTCCTCAGTAAACCCACGTAATCCTCACTACTGACCACAGGGAAAGTTTAAGCAAGTTTAAGTGGCGGGAATGGAATGGAAGAGGAAAAACAGAGTCCCGAGGGGAGGTATGTTTAGGCAGATCTTCCAAAGGAGCTTCTGGAGAACCTTAGGCCTCTGTGGTCCCTGTCCATTTGAATTCCTAAAGCCATATTCAGATTTAGCCAGTATCAGTGGTCAAGAGAGCTCAGTTAGGATCAGGTGGTAACCTTTGTGGACACGTCCTGAGCCTATTTGCTATATGATCTATTCTTCTCCTTGCCTTTCCTCATGCCTCCCTACTCTAATCTGTATTGAGGGGCACAGGGTGGGGGGCTGATCTCAATAGCACCACTTTACTAAGCTCCAGTGTCACTGGCTCCCCTCTGTGGTTTGACAGTGGGGGACACTAGCATGAGATGGTGGAAGGGGTGGAGGGTGGGGAGAAGCCTGAGGCCGTAGCTCCCTCCACCTTGGATGACTTCTCAGGTGCCTGATGAGTCTCATCTCTGGCTTCAGCACCTGATAGCCATGGTTCCAGCCACTACAAGGTGATCCCATAGTCACTTGGGGTCACCTGGACTCCTGGAGTCTTACCTGTAATTCTTTCTCCTTCACTTTTCTCTCTGTTGATAAACGCCCATTTGCCTCCCAGCTTCTCCAACGCCTGGGTAACTATATTGAATTCCCTCTCTTATAAATACTTAGTTTCTAATTTCCTTGCTAGATCCTGATTGATATATCTATATATATATATAAAGAATTGATATATTAAAATGGTGACTTGTCGAGTAGTGCTGTTACAATATTCAAGAGTAGAGCACAGTTACTAAGTCTTTTCCCCCCAGTATGCAGGAACTACATAAATGACTATTCATACAGAAGATCTGTCTCGCTGAGCTTCAGGAAAAACTGGGCCACCAGCTGAGGAAGAGCAATTGTAATATGAATCCATTATCCTTGGAATGTGTTAAAGCAACCAAGCGCGCCACGGTCGTCACACCACTGGCTCATCATCTATAAGAAACTGCGAGTATGGAAAGGCGATGCAGCTCAAATTCCAGTGTACTAAGAGCTCTTGTAGTTCTTGAGTTTATTTAAAGTAACAGACGATTTAAAGAGGTAGTGGGAGAAGATAAAAGCAGAAATGTTCTTTAAAGTACAAAAGAGGAAGATAGAGATGAAAGTCAGAGAGGGAGGGAGGTGAGAAGACCTAGCTTGTGGGGTCCGCTGGGCGGAAGGGACCAATCCCCCACACGGAAGAGGGGGATAGAAAAGAAATGGACAAGTGGCCAAATGCTGAAACAGGAAATATGCAAGATCATCCTTTATTCAGTCCCTCTTGGCTCCATAATTTAGTCAAAATGTTCACATTTTCGAAAAACCGATTTTCTCAGGCAAATAAAAATTCACAGTAAGCAAAGACTGGATTGTTTTCCAACACCAAATATAAAGTTTCCCTCTTGTAGCATATATACTAAATGACTCCTATCCTAAATTTCTTCGATCTCCTAGATTATAATTTGTGAAAAATTACACAATTCCTAAATCACTAAACATCAACCAAATCTATGCCCCATCTTCTAGGACCTTTTTTTTTAAAAAAAAAAAAACACACATATACACACACACACGCACGCATACACACACCTACCCCCAAATACTTCTCAAGATATTTTTAAATAAACTCACTTGGTTAACAGCCATCAGGTTAAGATTTTTAATATACTATATTCACCTGCACTGTGCCATTAAAAATGTCATCAAAATGCAGGCACATGCCGCAAAGACTAAATTAGAAAAACAGCTGCGCTTCTTACATTGTCCTGTCCTAGAAAAAAGACACCCAGGACAGTCTCAGCAGCTGACATACTCTGCATGGTGTGCTCATTACCACAAGTAAATAAAGTCAGTAAATTACTGGCAGATCACAGGGGGCCATGACGAGTCTAGGAAATAACCCTTTCATCAGACTCTCTGCGCATTGTATATTGCCTGGGCAAAAGGCAACTAATGATGATCAATGGAGAATTAATATTTTAGTCAAAGAGGACTGGAGATGAACGCATACTATAAATTATTAACCAGCACTTGTACTCTATCCCCTTGGCACGGAGTGAAATAGGCTTCTGAAGAAACAGAGGGCATATCTTCCACTTACCCAGCAGGGTTTTCTTCAACCAGTGAATAATATTCATACAGATGCACATCTCTGAGACATTCAAGAGGGGAATTTATACCTGAATTTCTCTACCTTTCTATAATAGAATGTAAGCAAAGCACAGAAATATTTATTACTGTGCCATAGCAGAGAAACAACCATTGGGAGGGTTATCAAGACCCACCAGGTCTAGCTTGCACTTGGCTATGACCAGCAGGGGCACCTTAACCTCCCCGGGCCTCAGTTTTCTCAACTATGAAATAGGAGTTGGAGCAGAGATGACCTTGAAGAACCCTTCCACCTTTAAAATTCTGCATGAGAGAAGATTCAAAACCAGGAAAAAGTTGCAACCAGGCAACTAGGGCTCTAACATAAAAACTAAAAACAAGTATAAAAATTGTTCAGTTCTTAAAGCCAGTGCAATATATACTAGCAAGACAAATACAGATTTAGATATAGATATGCACATATGTGCGCATGTAATTTGCTGCTCCCTTCATGAAAAAAAGCACCTGTGAATCAGTAAGTGTACACATCAGTGAAAGAGTTCTAGATTTGCGTATCAGTGTTATAGAGTCTCTGTGAGTTGGCATTGACTTGAGGACAACAGGTTTGGTTTTGGGTTTTTTCTTTTTTTTTTTTTTTTAGTATACCATGAAAGTTACTCTGGAAATTGTTAAATAATTGTTAAAAACCAGCTGCTGTTGAGTTGATTCTGACTCACGGTTATCTCATGTGTGTCAGAGTAGAACTATGCTCCATAGGGTTGTCAATGGCTGATTTTTCTGAAGTAGATTGCCAGGACTTTCTTCTGAGTCACCTCTGGGTGGACTCACACCTCCAGTCTTTAGGTTAGTAGCCAAGTGTGTAAAGCATTTGCACCACCCAGGAACTTCTATTAAATAATCAGCATAGAAATTTTGAGAAATACTATTTGGAATGTTGAGCAATCATAGACTTGCAAGTTCCTGGATATGCAATTCTACGAAGCGAAAGGCAAGGCAGCACTCGCTATGTGATATAGCAGAGCCTCAAATGAATAAAATCTGGCCCCTGTTTGCCAAGAGCCCACAACAGGAGAGACAGGAACATACACGACTAACTACAGCACAAGTCAGGCTGTGATAAGTAAGACTACTTAAACTAAAGACAAAACGGAGAGGCTTGGGGACAGAAAGCATTCTGATCCTTTAGGATTTGTTTTGAAAATTAAAGTAAAGCCTCAGAATCACCTCTGTGGTACAGAAGGGGGTTTTACACTTTCAAAAACAATCAAGTAGATGTTAGATCATCTAGTCCTATCCCCCCATTTTATAGATAAAGAAGTTAAGGCCAGAAAAGGTATGTATCTTACCCAGTGCTAAGTATCTGACAGCAGTAGACTAGAAGTTAAGTCTTCTAACTCTCATTCCAGCCTGCTTTTACTCACTGCCTCCTTTTTCTCTGTGTGGGCCCCAGCCATATCCTTCCCTGACTGACTTATGGCAAATGGCCCTCCTGGGATGAATAGAATATACTGTTACCTCTCCCTCCCCTGAGAAGTTCCTCCCAAGCCATAAAGTTCTTCCCAAGCTGACTAATGCTTTGCTTGCTCAAAATTGTTTTGAAGCCATCATTCTAAATATTATCCCTCGGCTGAGCAATCTCAGAGCCAAACTAGTCAAACTCACTGACTTTACTGTGTTACTCCCCAGAGGGAAAAACCAGCATGGGCCTGTGTGATGCAGGTAAGTTGACTCAAGGGCAAAGTGTCATACAAGGTAACAGTCTTTTCAAAGGACACAGGGTTCTGATGTTAAAAGTGCTATACATTTCTCTGTGTCTTAGTTTTCTTATCTGTTACATAGGGGCAAATATTCATTTACATTTCCAAGACTGCAGAGGTAGAAAATAATTGCTGATATTTTTTTTTTAAATCTGATTTCAAGGATACAAACTGGATTCGTCAAGTAGGAAGCAGACAGTAAAAATTATCTAGTTCATTTCCTCATTTCACATGAGAAGACAAAAGGATCAGAACAATTTTGATTTGTTCACCTTCACCCAGCTAGATGGCTCTAGAGTTGATACTAAGAAATAAAAACTGGGTCTTTTGACATGCATGCAGTTCAATGCTTTTGGCTGTATGGCATATTGCTCACTCACTCAAAGCACTTTATAAATGAGATGATCTAGAACATGAAAAACAATATATTCATATCAAGTCTTAGTAAGACACAAGATGGCAGTCTCCTACACTACCAAGCCAGAGTTACCAAAAAAAAAAAAAAAATTAATTGTGTTTCTCGTCAATTATGTGGTAGGCCTTACCATATAATTTCAGATACAGAGACGGATTGGGAGTCATTTCCTACAACCTAACAATTTTGAGATGATAAGCTGGGTCATGATGACAGCGGAAGTGAGTGGAGGAGGAACTGACTGTACTAAAATAGTGCTTTAAAAGGCTGGAGGTTCACAGATACATGGAGTCAACTCTAACCCTTCCTTTCCCACTCCGCTTCAACAAGGAGCGTTAGTAGACCTCTCTCTTGCCCACCTCCCCACATATCATTTAAACTGCGGGTTAAAACCAAATGCAGTCAAGTCGATTCCAACTCATGAGGACTCTGTGTGTGTCAAAGTAGAACTGTGCTCCACAGAGTTTTCAGTGGCTGATTTTTCAGAAGTAGATCACCAGATCTTTCTTCTGAGGCATCTCTGGGTGGACTCAAACCACCAACCTTTTGGTTAGCAGCCAAATGCTTTAACTGTTTGCACCACCCAGGGACTCCAAACTACAGGTTGCTTTTTGATGATTTAATTCAGGCTCCTAATCACCTGACAAAGCCTGGATGAAAATGTCAGGTGTGGAGAAATAGAGCCCAAAGCCTCAAGAGACCCCAAAGCCTCAAGACTTTAAATCTCTGCTGGGACTGGTTATTATTTGATACTTGCCTACAGGCTGTTCCACTATAAATCACACACTTATAATATTCTCTGGAGGTATAAATTTTACTCTGCCAGTCCCCACTGTGCTCTGCAGAAAAACAGTTTACTATAACTGGAAATGAATTCTGGAGGACACATCACCCAAAGTTCCGTTACTGGGGAGGAGGGAGGAGGAAGGTGGAGAGAGGGTAGGAAGGTCACTAGCGGTCCATGGAGTTTCCGGGAAGTCTAAGCTAGTCTAGGGTGGAGGCATCTTGGAGGAGACAAGGAGAAGGGCAAACTGTCTCCCTGTGTTAAAATGGGGTTCAGAAGCCAGCACTGCCTCTTAGACTACACTTCTTTGGACAAAATAAGCCTTTCAAAATAAGAAAAGAATTCTTTTCAAAGACAGGAGTCATTTCATAGAGTTGAAATCAGACCACACTAAAGCTCCGTCTGCAAAAATAATGGCTTTTCCTGACATTTTAAACAGCACAATTTAACTGCTCAGTGTTTCATTTGACATTTAAGAAGCCATCCATCTCCAAGAAGCTTATTGGCAAATCTTCTCAGTTCCCAGAATTAGCAAATATAGTGTGCATGGGAACACAGTCTACAAGAGCTCAAAAGCCTCTTTAAAAAGGAAGTCCGGGACACTGTGAATTAGTTGTTACCGACGCAGCGCTGCATCTACCCCTTACTTCAGGCCCTGCCAGTTCACCTTCTTTAAGTCACTTACCTTTCCATTAATCAGACACTGGGGACAAACAGGAAGAAAAAACAGCCAGAGTCCCAACTCAGTAAACTGCTGTAGTTAAAAGATGATTGTATGGGTAAAGAGAAAGAATTAAATTACTCAATGGAGAAGTAACATAAGGGCAGGTATTCAGGAACCAGATTGCCTGCTCTGGAATTGTGGCGGCTCTACAGCTTCCCAGCTGTGTGACTTTGGACACATTACTTAATCTCTCTGTGGCTTGGTTTTCTCATTTCTAAAATAAGGATAATAATAGTACCTATCTCACTGGGTTGTTAAGATGATTAAATGTGTTAATCTTTGTAAACTTCTTAGAACGGCCTGGCAGAGAACATGCTGTATAATTGTCAGTTAGAAAACAATAAATGACACGTGTGTATTGTCTTCCCATCATTTGTGTACGAATTCTCACTATACATGACCCAAACCTAAGCCAATCAATGTATCACATTTTTCCTGGTCCCTGTGATTGGTTCGTATATGGCACATGCTCCCAATCAGCATTAATAAGATGACAGGAGTCTCTCTCTGCGACTTCTGGGAAAGAGAGATTGGACTTGAATCTAAGGAGAGATTGAGTCTGGAGTTGCTGCCACCTTCTTTCGAACGTGAAGGAAGAAACTGTCTGAAAATGACAGAATGTGGAGCAGATCCATGATAGAATTGGGTTCTGTTGACATCATTTGAGCCCCTGGATCATGGGAAACCTGAAGCCAAACTTCTTCCTGGACTTTTAATTACATATGCCAATAAATTTCCCCATTTCCTTAAGCAAGGTTTGTTGTTGTTTTTGTTGGGTGCCATCAAGGTAATTCTGATTCATAGTGACTCCATGTGACAGAGTAGAAACTGTCCCACAGAGTTCAGGCAGGGTTTTTTTCCATCACTGGCAACCAAGAGAGACCAAACTTCTACAGTTTATAATATGCCTCTGGGCTTAGAGTAGGTATCAGAGTTTCGACAGAGGTGATCAAGGTAGCCCACATTTGGGAAGCATAGAACTTTCATTTGGTAAAAAAAAAAAAAAAAAAAAAAAATTTATTCCCTTATCAGCATTTAAACAGCCAAGTTGTGGTTTTGTGATTTTTGTCAGGTCATTTTACTTTTCTTAGTCTCAGTTTCCTCATCTGAAAATCCAAAGATTGAACTAAATAATCTTTATGGAAACTTCCAACTCTAAAATTTTATGACCATGCCTTAAATTAAGGCCTCTTTCTCTACCTTCAAGATTTCTCTTAAGCTCACTTTTTCCATTAGCTACAAGGCTAAGGATAATTCCAAAGAAATGGTGTGTTTGTTTCTTGGTTGCGCATTTTTAAGGGGGAAGGTGGAAGGGAGTGGAGAGAGGTCAAAGTAGTGGTGATTTTCATGTGTTTTCAGCAGCTTTGCCTCGTTTCATACATCACAATTGGAAACATAAACTTACTTTAGTGTAAGAAAGTCATAGGTTAGGTTCAAAAACTTTTAAGAAGACTTGCTAGTCCAGGAGCTAGCAGAGTTTTATGGTAGTTCTCTGCAATCAGTAATAGAGGGCTGGAGTGAGAGGAGATAATCTAGCCATCATCGACCACGAATATCTGTTCCTCTTCCCTTTAACCCAAAGTATTCTACACTCTCCCACAGTAATTGCTGCTTCATACAAGCATCTGTAAGAATGGGGAGGAAAGGGGGAAGAACTGTGATACTCAACACAGAATATATTTACAGAATTAAAAGTAATCTGATAAACCTTTTTAACCAGAGAGCGCTTAGCAATTGACCTCGATTATTTGGGACATAATCAGTGATTGGAAGAGGAGAGAAAAGGACCTATTCCAAGTAGGTAAGATAGATGTCTCCTCATCCAAGAATTAAAGACCACGTACATAATTCAGAAGAGAGATCTTCAAACTATGCAGTTTAATTTGAGACATAATTCTAATAAGTTGATGTCCTCATTTCCCAGGCCAACACAAATTAAAAATAATCAATTAAAAAACATTCTTTGATGGTTACCAGGGATGGGAGGGGGAGGGAGGGAAAATTACCAAATAGATAAAAGACACATGTTAATACTGGTGAAGGGAAAGGCAAGATACAATATGGGGGAAGTCAGCAAAACATGACCAAGGCGTAGGAGGACACTGAGATGAATGCAAGAGCAAAAGGCAACTACAGTAACTACTATAGCATAGACAATCCTGCAACAATAGTGTTAACAAACACTGATTTATGAATGAATACTGTCATAGATTGAATTATGTCCCCCCAAAAATGTGTGTATCAGTTTGGCTGGGCCATAATTCCCAGTATCGTGTAGTTGTCCTCTATTTTGTGATTGTAATTTTATGTTAAAGAGGATTAGGGTGGGAATGTAACACCCATACTAAGGTCACATCCTTGACCCAATGTAAAGGGAGTTTCCTTGGGATGTGGCCTGCACCACCTTTTATCTGACAAGAAATAAAAGGAAAGGGAAGCAAGCAGAGAGTTGGGGGCCTCATACCACCAAGAAAGAAGCACCAGGAGCAGAGCGCGTCCTTTGGACCTGGGGTTCCTGCACAGAGAAGCTCCTAGTCCAGGGGAAGACTGATGAGAAGGACCTTCCTCCAGAGCTAACAGAGAAAAAGCTTTCCCCTGGAGCTGACGGCCTTAATTTGGACTTCTAGACTACTAGACTGTGAGAAAATAAATTTCTCTTTGTTAAAGCCATCCACTTGTGGTATTTCTGTTACAGATGCACTAGATGACTAATATGGATACATAGGTACATAGATATGCCAAGAGGTGTGGGAAGGTGTAAGAGAACACACCCACCTGCAGATATAGGTTTGGTGGAGGATAGTTATACATACATAACTGTAGGTGCTGCTTATATATTAAGATAGATAATAGAGCACACAAGGACCACAGTCAGGGTGACTTCTTAGGCATAACTAAACACCTCACGGGATGAAGTTCCTAGGCTCAAAGGCAAAGGACCATAGACTTGAGGGACATCTATGTCAGTTGGCACAACATGGTTCATAAACACAAAGCTCCGCATCCTACTTTGGTGAGTAGAATCTGGGGTCTTAAAAGCTTGCGAGCAGCCGTCTAAGACACAGCTATTGGTCTCTTACCATCTGGAGCAAAGGAGAGTGAAGAAAACCAAAGACTCAAGGGAGCAATTAGTCCAAAGGACTAATGGACCATATGAACCACAGCCCACACAACCCGAGACCAGAAGTAGATGGTGCCTGGCTACCACTACCAACTTCTCTGACTAGGATCACAACAGAGGGTCCCAGGCAGAGCAGGAGAAAAATGTAGAACAAGAAGTCAAATTCACAAAAAAGACCAGACTTACTGGTCTGACAGAGACTGGAGGACCTCCTAAGACTATGGCCCTAAGACACCCTTCTGAACTAGAATAGAAGCCATTCCTAGAGACCACCTTTCAGCCAAACTATAGTCAGGCCCATAAAATAAACAATAACACCTGAGAGGAACGTGCTCCTCAGAACAATCAATTATACGAGATCAAACGGGCAATGTTTGCCCAAAAGCAAAGATGAGAAGGCAGGAAGTGGTACAAAACCAGGAGGAAATGAAAAGGGGAACCTAAGACGGAAGTGGGGAGAGTGTTGATTCATTGTGCGGAATGAAAACAATGTCATGGAACGCTTTATGTACAAAATATCGAATGGGAAACAAATTTGCTCTGTAAACTTTCACCTAATGCACAATTAAAAAATTTTTTTTTAAATTAATTAATAAGGGAGTGAAGATAGGTACTAGAAATAGACTCAACTGGTAGCCAAAACAGAGGAGGCAGAAACTATAAAAAGCCAACATAACTTCAAAGGAAAACCACAGCAGTCCAAGGCCGTTTACATATGCCTTAACAAGACTGGCTGAAATGTCTTTTTTATTTAACGAACATATATATAGTACTTACAATGTGCTAGGCACTATAGTTAAGTCCTTTACAAATACTACCTCATTTGATCCTTATAATAACCCTATGAAGTACAAGAGGTTAAGTAACTTGTCCAAGGTTATACATTTCATTATTGGCGATACAAACCCAGGCAGTCCAGCTCCAGAGTCATTCACTTAACCACCACACTGCCCTGCCCCTCCCAACACTACCTTACAGCAAGTATCATAACTACTACCCAGGACAGCATCAACAAATGTTGCACAGATAACATATTCTGTCCAATAAAGCCAAGAAATGAATAATTCCATGTAAAATATTTTCTTCCAAAATAATGATACTAATACTACTAATACTCATTGTAATATTAATAATTAGCCTTTAAAAATAAAAACCTCAGATATCTGGGAAGTCCATTTAGCTGAACCTCCTCATTCCTTGATAATGACAGATAAGAAAAATAGCAATGCTATATTTCAAATTCTTTCCATTGTTAACAATAAACATTATCTTGAATCTGCCAAATTCTATCTAGAGATTTGCCTGCCCTCCAAAGCCTCTTAGCATCCAAGCAAGACTCCACAGCTAAAGGAAAGAAATCTTTACGTTGCAGTCACAAAGTGGCGGAGGCTTAAACCTCAGTTCCCACTTGGTGATGGGATTTACGATCATCAGAAGAAGGTATTTTCTAGATAAGATACTAAACCTATCATACACGGTAGTATAATTAAAAAACATAGGTTTGGGCTACAGGAAGGGAGTATTTGCTAAAGAAAAGAATTAAAAATATATATATATAGACCCTTGCCATCTCTTTCTTAAGGAGATAAATAACGTCTTGAAATTGTCTGAAACAGTTTTATTTGTCATATTTACACCATCCTTTTACCTCTGTATTCATTTCACTCCTAACCCACCAATTGTAGAATTGGCTTTATTCAAAGTTTTAAGAATGTGTGTATGAGACAGAGTGAAAGATGGAGAGACAGAGAGAGTGTACATTGTGTGGCCAAGGCAGGCAAGAACTATTGTTTAAAAGACATATCAATAATGTGCATGCAAGAAAGCGGCCAAAGGAAGAGAAAGCCTAATGCTGGTTATAAAAGCAAGCCAGGGAAAGTAGAGCCAAAGATAACCTGGCTGAAAGACGACAGAGATGATGAAGCTGGTGAGTGTCCAATGCTGAGAGCATTTAACCTTTCATTATTATCACGTGTGGATTTCCTGTAACTTCTTCAAGACCCAAATTTGACCCACATTCACATAGGTGAATTGAAGATCTGATTCCATCACGAATTCTGATTGTTTCCTTAAATTCATTTCTCCTTACTTTATCAACGATTTTGAATGTATATGAGAAGGCTTACGTTTCATATGTGTATTAGTTTAAATTTATATTTCATACTATTCTAAGTCCATAATTTTGCTTTTAACCCTTACTACCACAATCTTTCTTGAGCAAGGAACTATTACAGAACTTTGAAATCTTGACCTCAAGTGCACAGGATTGAGTTCATCATATATTTTATTTCACGACACACTAGAATCATTGGTCCATGCAAGTTCCTTCTTTTCCTTGTTCCGCTTTCTTCCTTGATCCCCATACTCAATAGCCACCCCAACTGAGGCACCTGCTGTCTTTGATATATGGTCTTGAATATCTCTTTCTTTCTGTAAAATTCATGCTGTCATTTTGTGTTAAGATACATGTTTTAATTTACATAAATGGCATTGTTCTATCGAACGGATTGTTCCTATTTTTTTTTCCCACTTTATACTATGTGTTTAAGATCTATCTGTGTTACAGTATATACATCTGGTTTGGTGCTTTTAACAGCTGAGTAACATTCCATGGTATGCATCCAACGCATTTGACTTATCCATTCTCCCCGTATAGTTCCCTAGGTTACTTCCAACTCCCCTTACCACTGCTATGAATACCGCTGGGATAAACCTCCTCATATATCAATCCTCTGTTAAAAAAAAAAACGAAAAAAAAAAAAAAGCACAGACTGTTTCAGCATTCTAAGTCTAGCACTTTTATTTTATAGCCAAGGACCCTACAGTAAAAGAGGTTAAGAATTGTGTCGCCTGCAGCCAAAGGCAAGAAATCAAGTTGAGAAAAGTAGTTAGTAACAGGGGCAGGACCAGGACCAGGACTTAGTTCTCTTACCTTCGGGACAGCATGCTCTGGGGCACTTAGCATATTCACCAGGTGTATAAGATACAAGCTTTTTTTTCTTTTTCATTGTTGTAGAAAATATAGATAATACAACATCTGCCAATTCAACATTTGTCACTTGTACAATTCAATGAAACCAAGTACATCAATCATGTTGTGCAACCATCACCAATATCCATGGCCATATTTTCCATCCCCATAAACAGAAACTCAACGCTAGCTAAACAAAATTCCCCTCTTTCCTCTTCCCATTCACCCCCAGTGAATACTGCTGTACTCTTACCTCTATACATTTG
This sequence comes from Trichechus manatus latirostris, assembly GCF_000243295.1. Lineage (NCBI taxonomy): Eukaryota > Metazoa > Chordata > Mammalia > Sirenia > Trichechidae > Trichechus > Trichechus manatus. The sequence goes on from NW_004443943.1 coordinate 737,321, forward strand.
CCTTTTCTAAGTGTTTCACATTAGTGAAATCCTACAGTATTTGTCCTTCTGTGATAAGATATAATCTCTTTTTAATTAAATACTTTTCATCATTACACAGATATTTGAAAATGGGTATTGAAGTGGCTTTTAGATATAAATTTAATAATCTATACCCCAGAAATCATAAATTCAGAATATGCTACTGTATGAGTTTTCTAGGGCTGTTGTAACAAAGTATCACAAAGTGGGTAGCTTTAAACAACAAAATTTATTGTCTCCGAGTTCTTTGGGGCTAGAAGTCCAAATCAGCGTGGTCCACTGGACCATAATCCGTCCAAAGTCTCTAGAGGAAGATTCTTTCTTGCTCGGTGGCACCAGGCGTTCCTTTGCGTTTGATGCATCTTCACATGTCGTCCTTCCTGCGTCTGCTTCTCTGTGTCTCTTCTCTTTTATAAGAATGGCGCTTAAATGGATTAGGACCTATCCTGCTCCAGTATGACCTCACATTAACTAATCACATCTTCAATGACCTTATTTCCCAAACAAGTTCATGTTCACAAGTACCAGGGGTTTGGACTTCAACATATCTTTCTGGTGGATGCAATCCAGTCCATAACAGTTACTATGTTCTACGAACTGATTTAAAAAGGACAAAAACTCAAGCTTAGAGGAATATATTTTGGCATCAGTGCACACTGGTACAAAGCAGGCTGCAGTTATGTATGCTGGGGAATAACCCAAACTCTATCTCTGAGCAGCTGTGAGGTTTGTAATTTGGCTAAGAAAGTTCTCACCGGGCTGTAGTCTGGTATCTTTGGGGAGATGTTCTGTGCTTCTGAGATCTACCACTGGAAATGGCCTCATCTGTCATTTTGCATCTTCTCCACTAGGCCCTCTACAGAACATTTGAATAGGGTCATTTTTTGAATCATTGGTGAGAGGCAGGGGCGATGGCATGCAAATAGCTAGGTTCCCCTTAAAGAGACTGCTTAACTTCTGTGGGTCTCTCTTTCCTCATTTAAAAACAAGGGAAAGTCTGGCATGTAACAGACAATGAATAAAAGGTATCGTTTTGCCTTATCCATATTTTTAGCTGAAGTTCCGGTGTTCTGCTACACATGATAAGAAATGTGCTTTCAGGCCTTTGTTATGACATAAAGACGAACTCTAGATGCCTTTACTTTCTGTATTATGTTGCTTCTTTGTTGATCACTCTTGTAATCAGCCAAATAATGTGCATGGTGGGTGCAGAAGCGGATTTATTGTGAAGCTGATGAAGCCATGTATGCTGGGAGTGTCTGGGGAGCTGTGGAATGTTCTAGGCAGGCAGAGGAAGGCAGGCTGCACTCAGAAACATTATAATCATTTCTGGTAATTGCCTAAAGAGACCTAAGAAGAAAGGGACTGTAATCTCTAAATCTTCAGTAATTTGTTGTGATATTTTTTTCTCTTCTAAGTAAATATTCCCTTTTGTACTTGATTTTACAGTTATAACATTGTATCCTTTTTCTTAAAAAGGACCCCTCACATTGAATTACTTCTGGCTCCACAAAACCTTGATTTGTCATTGAATGTATATATAACATTGTAACTTAAAATTGTGGGGAAAAACACGTGATAAATCTCAATTCACACAAAAGAGTTCTCTGAGGCAAAAGGGGTCCCCTAAACTGAATCTTTGGACAAGTCACTTTTCTTCTTTTTGGGGCTTAACTTTCTTACTTTAAAACTTGTAGATTTGACTCTCCCCATAAGGTCCCTTCCAACTCAGAAAATCCCAACTTCACCATATTTATTTATTAATAAGTTATTTATTAATAAATAATATTTTAAAGGAACTCCACAGTGAGTCCTTATTTTTAAGAAGCTAAGTCTTAAGTACCGTGAACAATTACACCCATCCTCCAACTAAGCATTTATTTTGTAATTGTAAATGAATAAATATGGTTCTTAACATAAAGTACATTAGTTATAACATGTCACTATAGGACTAACTTACTTTAAAAGGGCAGGAACATTTCTTTTGCTGGTTCTAGTTCAAACTGACGAAGATAAAACTATGTGTCAATATTCATTTATGTCTGCTCAAAAGAATCCATTCTGAAAGGGGAAGACACATTTTTTACAGTTCTAATGCTATCAACTAAAAGTTTTATGTAAAACAAGTTGTTTTAGAGAGTATGAACAAAATAGATGAGACATTTATGAGAAATCAGTAACAGCTGTTTCTCCTCTGAGCTTCGATATTTCATAAGATCAGAGAAGACGTTAAAAGGAATAAGAAATTGATAATCCAGTTAGCCCTCATAGATACAAGCAAACAAAAAAATCAGGAATTGGAGATATTCTTTTCCAGTGGTGAGTTCCACAACATGTGGCTGCTTATTGAGCAGAAGGGGTAGGTTGTTAGATGGATGGCAAAAGAGGCATGGTGAAGTCTGGAGTTTCTGGAAGAGATTTTACTGAACCAGTCAAATCTGTGTGTTTTAAGATGAGAAAAATAAGACCCAAACAGAAGTGTGACCTGCCCAAAGTCATCTAACCAGATAAGACAGAAGTAGAGACAGATCCTGTGGTAACAAGTCTGGTGTACTTTCTCTTTTACCAACCTGAGTTTGCAGAACCATTTGAGTGCTTTCATGCTTCACTGCCCAAATGGGAGCTCGTGGCAAAAAACATGAAGCAATTTTTGTTCTACCAGATATAAAGTTTTATGATAAAATTATAGTAATTAAGCAGGTGGGTATTGGTGCAAAGCTGGACAAAGACACCCATGGAACACAATGGGGTGCCCTTAAATTAGACTCACACACATACAGAAACTGGATGCATGAAGGTGGTGGGACTGTAGATCAAGGAGTAACAATGGCCAATAAATAGTGCTTGGACAAATGGTTATCCGTACAGAAAACATTGGATTACCACCTCAGACTATACACAATTCTGGGTCCATAATATGTAAAAAGCAAAACTTAAAAATATTTGGAAGAAAATATAAGAGAATGTGCTTATGATGTTGGGATAAGGAAGTATGTCTTAAAACACAAGAAGCACAAACCATAATGGAAAAGATTGATTAATTTAACTACATTTGGAAACAGCATCGAAGGTTATATGACACATAATATGGTTGTACGGGTATATTCATCTATTAAAATTTATTGAACTATGCCCTTAAGATTATGTACTCTATTTGTATGTATTGTACTGTAATTTTTTTTTAATTTTATCCAAAAAAAGGCACTATAATAAAAGTGAAGATGTAGGTTATACTCTGGGAGAAGATATTTGTACCACCTAAAACCATCAAATGATTATTACTCAGAATATATAAACATTACTTTCTCAAATCCTGGGGAAAAAAGGAATACACCAAGAGAAAAAATGTACAAAAGATATCAACAGGCAAGTCATAGAATAGGAAAACTGAATGGCAAATAAGCATAAAAAATGCTCAACTACACTGGTAACACGTAAATGGAAATCACAACGAAAAAAACGTTTTATACACATTTGATTAGCAAACTTTAATAAGTCTGGCAGGACCAAGTATTGGTGAGAATGTAGAATACCAAGAACTTTTACACTTTGCTGGTGGGAGTAAAAATTGGCAAAAATTACTTAGGAGAATTTTGAGATCCATTAAGTTATGCACACACACTATAAATAAACCACTTAAAAGTCCAACCGACAAGACAGCAGATGAATAAATTACAGTATAGACAAATAATAGAAAACTACATCACCGTGATAATAAATGAACTAAAGCTAAATGTATCAACATGGATAAATTTCACAAAAATAATGTTGAGGGGAAAAGAAGAATTTAGACAAGGATGGTTACAGTTTGATTCATGGTCAGAGTCTGGCTTTATATTCACTGAGAATTCACCAAAGCCCTTTGGGCCCAGGCCATGAGAGAGTGCTGAGAAATGCTGGACTCACCACAGTTGGCACATCTGGCAGAGTGTAGCATGGGCCAGGGATCCCTGGTGGTGCAGTGGTTAAGCACTAGGCTGCTAACCAAAAAGTCAGCGATTTGAACCCACCAGCCACTCCATGGGAGAAAGATGTGACTTACAGCCTTAGAAATCCTATGGGGCAGTTCCAGTCTGTCCTATAGGGTGGCTATGAATCAGAATTGACTCAACAGTGACTGCAACAGGTAGCATGGGCCAAGGAGTCTTTAGGTAGCACTACTGGTTAAGTGCTCGACTACTAGCCAAAAGGTTGGCAGTTCAAACCCACCCAAAGGCACCGTGGGAGACAGATCTGGTGATCTGCTTCCAAAACATCAGTGTTGAAAACCCTACGGAGCAGTTCTCCTCTGCACACATGGGGTCGCCATAAGTTGAAATTGATTCCATGGCAACTAACATCAACAACAGCGTGGGCCACGTACTAAACATCAAGCAGGAATATGGTCTGTATTTGCTGTTTCTAATCTCACCTTGGCCAACCTCCAGCTCTCAAGGATAGATCCAAGCAGAGCATATCTATGGGGGGAAAGAGTGTCCCAAGCAGAGAGGGAAGTGCTGGAATGCTCATGGCCCAGGAAAGCCAAGTCCAGATAACTATATGGGTCAGGCTCACCCAGCCACTTTAAGATCAAAACCATGATGACATGTGTGCCTTGAGTCGCATTGCTCCAATCTGGACTTTTAGCCTGGTGCACAGTTGTCATCCTGGGAACTCCCTTCACCATCATCCTGGAGAGTCCCTTCACGTCTCCCCTGAGTTGTGCATCCTTTTTTTGTATCCTGTGTCTTCCTCTTTCTTCATTGGCTCATTCATTTGGGTGGAACATATATTCTCACAGCTCATGAGAAATTATTTTTGGGAGATAAATGTTTTGAGTCCTATATGTCTGAAGATGTCTTGCCTTCACACTTGATTAATTATTTGGCTAGATATAAAATTCTATGTAGAAATCATTTTCCTTCAGAATTTTTAAGGCATTTCTCCGGTGTCTTCTACCATCCAACATTGCTCTTCCTTGTTACGAATCTCTTTCAATCCATTGTGCTGGGCATTCAAGCTGGGCCAATTTGGTAAATTCATGTTTTTTGGTCTGGGAAAAGTTCTTGAATTACCTTGTTGATGATTTCCTACCCTCTGTTTCCTCTCTGACTTCTACTTCTTTTATTCAGATTTTCTCCCCCTGGGTCTTTACTTTTCTCATTCTCTCTCTCTTTCTCTCTTTGTCTCATACACACATATTTTATTTTTGTTTTTTTGCTTTACTTTCTCAGATAATTCCTCAACTTTATCTTATACCCCTTTTGTTGAGTTTTCATTTCTGTAATACTATTTTGAATTTCTAGAAACTTTTTTGTTTTCTCTTAATGTTTCCTTTTTAAACAATCATACTCCTGTTTCATGGATGCAATATGTTCTCCTAACTCTCAGAGGATTATTAATGGGAGTTTTCTTGAAATTATCTTTTCTCTTCATTGCTGCTGTTCCCTCCAAGATGATTTTTTTGTTTCTAGCTTTTGTGTTATACACTTTCCATGGGTATCTAGTAATCCTTGATTGTCTGCTCATGTTTAATGGTGAGGTGGAAAATGTTGATTGGAACTTTTAAGCATGTGGGTGAAGCTTTATTGTAGACAGAAGCCTTCCATGTAGGGCAATGTGGGTGGACCTTTTATAGGGAAATCTCTGCAGTATCTTTAGATCTTTCCTCCTTGGCTGGTCAAATTCCACAGAGAAGTTTCTTTCACTCTCCTGCCTGGAGGATAAAACTTGGCTGCCAGTTTTTAGGGAGTTGAGTGGGTGAAGAGGTTTAGGGAGTTTCAGCAAAAAGTTGGTATTGTTGTTTATCTGGCACTGAGTCAACTCCCAGCTCATGGAGACCCCATATACAACGAGATCAGACCTTTGTCATCCATAGGGTTTTCACTGGCTGATTTCGGAAGTAGATTGCTAGGCCTTTCTTCCTAATCTCTGTCTGGAAGCTCTACTGAAACCTGTTCAGCGTCACAACATGCAAGCCTCTACTGACAGATGCGTGGTGGCTGCTTAGGAAGTGCATTGACTAGGAATGGAACCTGGGTCTTCCGCACGAAAGGTGAGAATTCTACCACTGAACCACCACTGCCCTGCAGCAATAAATACAGACATTTATTTAATCCTCCTCTTTCAAGTACAGTAACCATACTCTCAATAGATTGTGCCCAGTTTCCTTCAGCTCAGAGACCTTTTGTTTTATCTCAAGAGGATAAGCATTCACACTTCTGCTGTGGTCTTAATGGAGCCATCACTTAGTAGCATAGAGTGGAAAAAGGGACTGAGGCACCTAAATGTTTCTTATCTTTTTACCGTTTAGTGTTCAATCAGTCCTTTTTAGTTTAGTCCCTGCTTCTGTTGTAGCATCCCCCCTCCCACACACACACTTCCTGGGGTACCTAATGCATCAACTGGAAGATTCTTCACGATTGTGTAGTCTAAATCCGATTGTTTCCCCTCTTTTCCCAATGTCAGTTTAGAACTTGGTTTTCTCAGGTTTCCTCAGTCAACGCCCACTCAAGCTTCTGCTTTCCAGCTTCTAAAATATTGCTGTTATGGATTCCCGTTGACATGTGAAACAAAATACAAGCTGAGTCTGGGCTTTAAAACACTTAAAAAGAAGAAATCAGCTAAGAAATTTTTGTTGTGTGTGATTTTAGGCAGGTTCACACTGTTCAATTTGGGAAAGAGTCATGTTCTTCTTGCCATTGTAAGTTTACGCCTTAAATTAAAATTATACGTTAAGTAGGAGCTCAGGAGGGTTTGAAATTATATATCTGTATTCAAACCATCTTTACTTGACAGTTTATATTGTATTACAATGTAACTAATGTTGAATTCTTGCCTATCTTGTATATACCTTCAATATCACATAATTCATGAATGAAAATGTTGAAAAACTGCACAGAGGCACATCTTTCTCTCTATGCATAGAGACCTTGAAAATTTCATCTAAGTTTAGACAGTGCAGAATCATAGACTTTGAGACCATAAAGCCCAACTCCCTCGCCCTTATTTTCAAGAATAGGAAACTGTCCAGCAAGTTGATGTGATTTGTTCATAAGCATTAGTAGCAGAACTGGAGTTGTAAGTAAAGTCTCCTGGTTGTCGGTCAAAGTTCTTTTGCTAAGTGTCTGGAGGTCCCAGTCTAGTTCTTTTCATAGTAGACTAAACTGCTTCCCCAAATACTCAGTTAGTCTGTTTAGGTTTTTTCTACTCATAATATTTAACCCATTCAAATCTCTTAGAGGTCTCAGCAATCATCCATGACCAAGAGGAACTAAATTTATACACATTGCTCAAAACAATCAACCAACCAGGTATTTTTATGTAAAAAATCTATGCTTAAATGAGTGACCAAATGGGAAAATCTTTATCAGTTTCTTATGCTTGACTAATCCTGACTAGCTCAGCCCTTCTCTTTCATGTTGTCACTTAACCCTGGAGATAGATATCAGAGGGACAGTTTGCCAGGAAAGACCAGGGTATTTCACTTGGATCGAGCCACTAGATGTTAAGCCATGTATTTTCATTGTTCCTACAGATGTCTTCAATTTTATACTCAGACTTACATTTCCATTCCCATGGGTTATGTGTTGCAACATCCCTCTCTGCTTTTCCACGTCGCCTTTGGAACACAGCCATCTTGGTGATTCAGGAAGCACACACCCAAAAAAGGATTCCATTGTGAAACTTCATTCCATTTAAGTAAAGTTGGTTCCCTGCCTTTTTTCCTTTGCAAATCAATGTGCACGATAGCTTATAAGGTAACTATGCATTCATTTTAAGACTTCAAGAATTGGGGACTCAGCCAGATTTTTCAAAGCAAAGAAAATAATCAGATAAGTTTTTCATATCCCAGAGTTTTATAAATCTGCCAAATAACCCCATAAAATGTCTAATATACACCCCCAAAAATTCTGAGCTCCTGGGAAAGTATTTCTGAATAAATGAATCTTCCAGAATGTTTTCACTTGTTATGCTTTTTTTCCACTGGTGGAAAAAAATCCACTTATTCACTTTCATTTCAGGAATCTAAACAGAATTTGCAAATGTTTGAGTAAAAAGCAAATAGGATACCCCTGGTTATCCAACAGAGGAAGGTTCCATTCCTCAGGCATATTTTAAAAAAACTTAGCAGCAGCAACACTATCTTCAAATACGTACCATTCTCTATTAATTGTGTCGGTGGATCTTAAACATTGGGTAGTTTTAGGTTAAATATAATGCTAGAATCTGAATCCAGAATGCAAGATGATTCACAAGTGCTTGATTTGTGATTTTAAATGTGGGCTGAGGTAACATTTGGTAGAGGCCCAGAATCATCTGTAGCAGTGAGGTCAGGAGGGTAGATGGTTAGAGAGTGGCTGCATGACATTTCATTCATTTGCTTCTCAAAACCATTAAGGCAAGTTGAAAATGCTGCAAAACTCAGCCTTTCTCTTCTCTTAGTCTAGTCGCTAAGTTCAGCCTTGTGCCCCTATTTTCTTTTTTATTGTTGTGCTTTAAGTGAAAGTTTACAATTCAGGTTAGTCTCTCATACAAAAATTTATACGTACACTGTTATGTGACCCTAGTTGCTCTCGCTATACTGTGATAGCACACTCCTCCTTTCCACCCTGGATTTCCTGTGTCCATTCAACCAGCTCCTGACCCTCTCTGCCTTCTCTCACCTCTGGACAGGAGCTGCCATCTATCTGCTTGAGCTAAGAAGCACTCTTCATGAGTATGATTTTATGTCTCATAGTCCAGTCTAATCTTTGTCTGAAGAGTTGGCCTTGGGAATGGTTTTAATTTTGGGCTAACAGAGAGTCCAGGGGCCATGTCTTCCAGGGTCCCTCCAGTCTCAATCAAACCATTAAGTCTGGTTTTTTTTTTACTAGAATTTGAGTTCTGCACCCCACTTTTCTCCTGCTCCATTAGGGACTCTCTGTTGTGTTCTCTGGCAGGGCAGTCATTGGTGGTAGCCGGGCACCATCTAGTTCTTCTGGTCTTGGGCTAATGAAATCTCTGGTTTATGTGGCCCTTTCTGTCTTTTGCCGATGCCCCTATTTTCTATCCTTCTTCTGGCAATGTAGAACAACACTCATTTCATAAGACCCTTATGAAGTATGAAGTACAATGTGAAGGAAAAACAAAAACCAGGGAAGAAACAGACATGTGTTGACATAGACTGGCTCCTGTTGTGTTCCTCCTCTTCTGGATCGCCATGTTTATTTGTGTCTCCCATGGGTTTATTTGTGTCTCCCAAAAAGATGTAGTCCTCCTCCCTCCTTGCATCATACCTGTGAGTGTGAACTCATTTGGCAATCGGGCTTTTCCAGATGTAATTAGTTAAGTTAACATGAGGTCATACTGGAGTAGGGTGGACCCTAATCCTCTATGACTGGCATCCTTATAAGAAGAAGAGAAGAGACAAATGGGGAGAAAACCATGTGAAGATAAATGAAAAGATTGGAGTAATGCATCTACAAGCCAAGAAATGCCAAAGGTTGCTGGCCGTCACCACAAACTAGGAGAGAAGCATGGAACAGATTCTCCCTCAGAGCACTCAAAAGGAATTGATGCTACTAACACCTTGATTTTGGACTTCTAGTCTCTTGATTTTGGACTTCCAACCTCATGATTCTATGCATAACTATCAAAAATAAATTTCTGTTGTTTTAAGCCACCCAGTTCATGGTACTTTGTTACAGCAGCTGTAGGAAACTAATACAGGGATGAAACCAGAAATAATAGCTAATACTTTTTAAGCATTTTCTGTATCCTAGGTTCTTCACATATGCTATCTCATTTAATCTTTGAGATAGAGACTATTGCTATGCCTATTATCACATGAGAAAATTGATACTTAAAGAAATTAAGTAACTTTCTCATGGCCACTCAGCCTGTAGATGATGAGCTAAATTCAAACCCAGGCAGCCTAAATCCAGAGTCCTCACACTTAACCAGTACTTGACTGAAAAAGAATCACCTCTTAGGGATGGCACAGTGGTTAAAGCAATCGATTACTAACTGAAAGTTCAATGGTTTGAATCCACAAGCTGCTCCTTGTGAGAAAGATGTGACAGACTGCTTCCATAGAGATTTACAGCCTTGGAAACCCCATGGGGTTTCTCTGAGTCGGAAACAACTCAATGGCAGTGAGTTTGGTTTTTTTGGGTTTAGGGATTTCTAGAACAGCTCTCCCAAACATCAGGGTGGCCTATGTTACACTAAAGCATATAACTGTTACTTATTTTACCGCTGGGTACCATTTTGAGAATAATTTAGACCCTCTATGAAGGAGTTACCTTGTGAAAAATAACTTTTAACCACTATGCCACCAGAGTTTCCATGTATATGTATGTGTATGTGTATATGTATACGTATACGTATACGTATACGTATACGTATATGTATATGTATATGTATATGTATATGTATGGAGCCCTGGTTGTGTAGTGGTTAAGAGCTCGGCTACTAACCAAAAGATCGGTAATTCAAATCCACCAGGTGCTCCTTGGAAACCCTATGGGGCAGTTCTACTTTGTCCTATAGGGTCACTATGAGTCAGAATTGACTTGACAGCAACGGATTTGGTTTGGTTTTTTGGTATACATATGCACATACATATACACATACACGTACATATACATATAGTCAATGGAATGCTACTTAGCAGTAAAAAAGATGTTAACTACTGATGCATCCAAAAGTGGATGAATCTCAAAATCGTGCTGAACTAATCAAGTTAGACACAAATGGACTCGACGGCAACGGCTTTAGTTTTTTATATATATATATATATATGTTACTACTTTTCATCCATTTATCTGTTGATGAACGTTTGGGTTGTTTCCAGTTTGGGGTTATTATGAGTAAAGCTGGTATGAACAGTCATGTATAAATCTTCAGGGGAATTTGCTGGGTCATATGATAAATATGTATTTAACTTTCTAAGAAACTACCAAACAATTCTCCTAAGCAGTTGTTCCATTTTACCCTTCCACTAGCAATGCATGAGCATTAGAGTTTCTCCACATCCTCACCAACAGTGATATTATCAGTCTTTTTAATTTTAGCCATTCTAGTGGGTGAGTGGTGGTATCTTGTTATTTAAATTTGCATTTTCCTAGTGACTAATGATATTGAGCATTCATGTATCTTGTTCTTTTTTTTTTTCCTCTCTCTTTTTTGTCCTTTTAATGAATACTACAAAGGTAGCATACACTAAAAATATATATTTTTTTTACAAATTAAAGAAAATCAAAGAAATATTATCCCTACATTTTGTATTTCCCTTTGAAAGAGGTTGCTTATAATTTTTCAAGTTTTAGATCAGCTTTATGAGACACTGGCCTTCTCCTCTAGGTTTGGGCAGTAGCTGTTGCTTCCGGTTCTGACTTCTTGGTATTCTGGCTCAAAGTGGACATCTCCAAAATGTATAAATTGAAATGAAATGAAATCAATTCAATTTAATTCAAATAGCTATACTTACATCTGCCACTCTTTAGCTGGAGTAGAAAAAGCTGGGGTGAGGGGGAAGGAATGGGACTCTATTTTACCAAGGCTGATTTATAATTACTTATTCTTACAGTAGCATCATATTCTATATATTATGTTCTCTCACATTTCATTTTCTGACTAATGTTCATACATACCATGATGACAAAGACTAATAGATTATATTTGCTTCAAAATAAAATCAGTTATAACCTACCCGCTTCTGTTAGGTTTTTTTTAAAAAAAATTCTTTAACCCTTCATGCTAGTTTCTATGAACTCATTTCACAAATCATTTGACTTTCTGTACATAATGCAGGGTGAGCTGAAGTGGAAGAGTTTGTGACTTACCCTGACTTCTTGTTTTCTCTCTGCCTTCTAAATTCCCATATCCCTAGTGGATTCATGCTGCTTCTTGGCTACATGGGTCTCTCGACTGTAGAACTCTTTTCTATTCAACCTCCTCAACCTCAGGGCCCATCCAGTAGTTGAAATTTAATGTGGCAAGTTAATACAAAAGTCTGAACAACTGTCCATTATTTTTATCCTTCATTCTTACTGGATACTTTTTTTTTAAATGATACCAACAGATGTCTTATCACAAAAAAGTACAGATTGAAATTCACAGGTCCTGAAGGAGGACAGGCCAATGGGTGGGAAAGTTACTAACTTGGGCCACCTTTTTCCATGCTTCAAAAGTGGCTGTGCATGGCCATGTTCAAACTTTCCACTTTAACCCATGATTTTAAAGGGCAACAATCACCTCCTAGGAAGCTAAATACAAACTTCATTGTGCTCCGTGTCACTATGTCAATAACCTAAAAAGAAGTAGAAAGGATAAAACTCTACAGGTGTTTGACACAGCTGCTAAGGTTGGCCGGTCATGATGTCATGATTCTATGTATAACACTGTATAGAATTCCATGCCATCTGCAATGTCCTAAAGAAACCTAAAAGTAAAGCCAAAATCCATTTGAAATTGTTGGAGAAAAACAGCATTTAGTTTTTACAAAGAATAAAACATAACCTAAAAGCAATGCTTCTCTTAGGTGTCTATTACCATGTGATAAAAGTTTGTTCTTGCAATAACAACAACAAAATCAACTCCAAAACATACTAGAATGAGAATTAAGAAACCCAGAGCCTTTGTCTCACCTCTGCTGCTCACCAACTTTGAAACTCTGGACAAATCATTCATTCACCTCCTACAAAATGGGGTTGTAACAAATGCTTCACCCACTAGAGAATAATGGGAAGATAAATATCTGCAACAGTGCTGTCCTTGAGTTGCAACATGAATCCAAGGTATTACTGTTTTTAGCACAGAAAGCCTAGAAATTAAATACCATATTGTCTTAGTATTTTTATTATTTTAATTGATCCAAATTTTACTTTTTTTCTTTTTTTTTTGGGACTTTTGTTATGTTCCTTGTGCAAAAAGTAGACAAAAGGGAATGAAAAGAGAGAAATAAGAAGAGGAAATAAACGAGACAAATTTGATTAATGTATTATTCTTAAAATCACCATGAGAAATGAAAGTGTAATTCTAAATTAGATAGCTACAAGACATAAAATCCCCTTGTCAGGCTATTTCAAATCAAAGCCCTGTGAGAGAGAATGAAGTTAGACAAAAAACACATGTCATGGCAAAAATGAAGCATCAGAAAGCCCAAATAGTTAAACGGTCTCCATGATTGGAAATAAAGAAGGCATATTAGCTAGTAAGTAGATGCCATTTTTAAGAAAGATATTTAGATCTCCCTACGGGTCAGGATGTTCTCTCCTGATTCTCTTTCAAAGTAAAAGGCTAAACATCAGAAGTTTCTGGTCTTTAATTTAATTCCGAAACCTCTTTTGGTCTGAGGCTAACCAGTGGACCTCAACAGTCAGTTTCGTCTTCTATCACTAAGGACAACTGCCTCCAAATGCAAACGACAAAAATCTTAAGATTTTATACGTAGAAGGTGCAAACCCATTTACCGCATTTTAGAACTATAAACAGGAGTTATTGTTTTATTTTCGTATTTAAAAACATAAAAAGATTTAGTACCTTTAGTCTGAAAAAGGTAAAGACTGAGAAGATACAAAAGTTAACGAATTACATGGGTAAATAAAAAACGATCTTGACCCTAACACACTAGGACAAGAGGACCTCCTTTGAAACTTGAATGAAATGCACTTAAGACAAAGGAAAGTCTTACTCTGAAACATGGGCAATATATCTATGAAATCATAGGAAGAAGGTATCAGACCACCTAGCACACAAATATTATAATTTTCTGATTACTTGTCCAAATTTTCAGTTTCTTGAGGGCTAGGTCTTAGTCACTGTGTCCCTATCACTTAGCACAGCACCAGGCACATGGGAGGTGCTCTATAAACGTTAGTTCTCTTATATTGCCCTACCTGGCCCCACTTAAGGAGCCCTGGTGGCACAATGGTTAAGTGCTCTGCTGTTAAACGGAAGGTTGGCGGTTTGAATCCATCCAGCAACTCCAAAAGAAAAAGACTTTGCAATCTGCTCCTTCAAACATTACAGCCAAGAAAACTCTATGGGGCAGTTCTGCTCTGTCACATGGGGTCACTATGAGTCAGAACTGACTTGAGGGCACACAGCAACAACAGCCTCACTTCTCTTATGGAGAATCTGTGGCTCTGCAACCCAGATACTACTAAGAATTTCTTTTAGCAAGGAAAGACTGTGCAATTACTTTCAAGTTCCAGGGGTAGCTAGAGAAAAGGAGAGGGACAAATAAGCGGCACATACTTCAGTCACTTCTGCTTTATTTATTCTGTTTCCATGACAACGATACTTCTCTGACTCTTCATGATAAAAGCAATCTGGTAGAAGCAGTCCTGAGAGGATGCAATGTACAATTTGGGTAGGTACTTCAGACATTATTTTCTTAATTTTGGAAGATGAGTATCTTGAAGACAAAGTCAGTCTTTAGCTTACATTTCTTTAATTAACAATGTCAACTATAAGCACTACTCATACCTGTCAATGCCAAAAATAATTTTCCTGTTAGATATATTATTCATAATTTCAGCACAAGGGTGCAACATGGCAAAGACTTAAATAATTTGGGAAAAGCCTGAGACAGTAAAAAAGTGACATAAAAAACAGACCTATACTCATAGAAAATAGCTCAAATACATATATATTTGTGTGTGTGTCCTTAGGTGGGGCAAACAGTTGGCTGCTAACCAGAAGATTGGAGGTTTGAGTTTCCCCAGAGGTGCCTCAGAAGAAAGGCCTGGCAATCTATTTCTAAAAGAAAGAATCACTGAAAACCCTATGGAGCGCAGTTCTAATCGATACACATGGGGTTGCCATGAGTCAGATATACATGGCAACTGGTGGTCATATATAATCAACAGTTTATAATCTCAATTATGATTAGAATGTCAAAGACGGAAACAAAATCAATCCTAAGAACGAATAATAGTTAATAATGCCCTAAGCTTCTAGTTTCTCTGTTTTGGTTTTCCCAGTTGTCATCAAATTCCAATGTGCCTCTGGGTAGATTTCAACAACTAACCTTTAACCACTGTGCCAGGGACTCCTATCCTAAACTAGTAGTTCTCAAAGTATAGTCCCTGAACTAAAATCAGCATTACCTGAGAACTACTAAATCCAAAACCTTGAGGGTGGTGCCCAGCCATCATTGCTAACCAGCGGTCCAGATGATTCTGATGCATGCTACACTTTGGGATCAACTGCCCTAATCTATACATATTATCCCTATTTTATCAATGAGAGAACATGGGCTTGTATATCACCCACCTGATGGAACTTAAAATAAGAACCCAGGCCTTGTGATTCATAATCCAATGCACAGTGTTGGAAGAAAAGAATTTGCTTAAAAATCAGGAAATCTCTGGTTCATAAGATAGATACTTTTTAGCTAAAGTAGAAAAAGATTATTTAAAACTTCTTAGGCCTCAGACTCTTGATCCATAAAATGAGGATAATAATACTGTACTAACCTCAAAGAATTTTCTGGTGAAAATCAAATTAAAAGAAAATATGTAACCATGAATTTTAAGCCACATTGTTGTTGTTAGGTGCCATTGAGTGAGTTCCGACTCATAGCAACCCTATGTACAACAGAAGGAAACACTGTCAGGTCCTGTGCCATCCTCACAATTGTTGCTATGTTTGAGCTCATTGTTGCAGTCACTGTGTCAATCCATCTCTTTGAGGGTCTTCCTCTTTTTCGCTGACCCTCTACCTTACCAAGCATGATGTCCTTCTCCAGGGACTGGTTCCTCCTGATAACATGTCCAAAGTATGTGAGACAAAGTCTCACCATCCTTGCTTCCAAGGAGCACTCTGGCTATACTTCTTCCAAGACAAATTAATTCATTCTTTTGGCAGTCCACGGTATATTCAATATTCTTTGCCAACACCATAATTCAAAGGCATCAATTCTTTGGTCTTCCTTATTCATTGTCCAGCCTTCGTATGTATATGAGGTGATTGAAAATATCATTGCTTGGGCCCACCTTAGTCCTCAAAATGACATCTTTGCTTTTCAACACTTTAAAGAGGTCTTTTACAGCAGATTTGCCCAATGCAATACATTGTTTGATTCCTTGACTGCTGCTTCCATGGTGTTGATTGTGGATCCAAGTCAAACGAAATCATTCAAATAAGATAAAATCATGTAACCATGATTTTAAGCCATAAAGAACCAAAATATTTTGATCCTCATTATTTTTACGGCCTTTCAATCGTATGAGAGAACATGTCCTCAGTACTACTCCACATTCCTAACTACAGGATATATGGTGAACTTTTAAACATAATCTATTTCTAATTTTGGTTTCTGCTATGGTAGGTCATCCTCCAAGTTGCAAAATTACATGAGCTATAGCTTTACTTAAGACAAAATTACTATGAGCCATGTATTTTTATAAGGAAAAGAGATAGTACGACATGACATTATTAAGAAAATCATCAAGTGATTGTCATTTAAGGAGAAGTTTTTCTAGTATTAGATTGATGTGTATCTTATGCTTTTCAGCTCGCAGAAGAAGCTTTCATAAATGAATTACTATTTGTGATGGTTAAACTTGTGTGTCAACTTTGCTGGGCCATGGTTCTCAGTGGTTTGACAGTTATGTAATGATGTAGTTTCGCAATCATGTAACGATGTAATTTGGCAGTTGTGTAATAATGTAGTCATCTTCCATGCTGTGATCTGATGTGATTAACCGATCAGTTGTAAAGGGAGCTTCCTCAGAGGTGTGGCCTGCATCCAATGTATATATGGATGTTCTGGCAAAGCTCGCTTGCTTGCTCTGGATCCTGCATCTGGCGCATTGTCATCTGACCTCCAGTTCTTGGGACTTGAGCTAGTGGCTTGTGAGCCAGCAGCAGCCTGCATTCTTGCCTGCCAATCTTAGATTTGTCAGCCTCTGTAGTCGTCAGTCAGTGGCCTGCCATTTGACCTGCCCATCTTGGATTCATCAACCTCTGCAGTTATGTGAGTCACGAGAAGCTTCCAACCTGATACTGACTCACAGACTTGGCACTTGCCAACCTCTACAACTGCGTGAGCTATTTCCTTGAGATAAATCTCTCTCTCTGTCTATATACATATATATGTTTCGCTGGTTTTGCTCTCTGGAGAACCCAGCCTAGGAAACCATTCAACTTCTATTTTATACAACTGCCATTTTAAAAATGTAACATTCGTTGCATCCTAAGTGGCCTTTTTACATAACTTCATAAGCTATATATGTATGTGTTAGGTTTTGTAAAAAGAAAATAACTTTAATTTTGTTATCAAGGTATTATAACTCCCAAATTACAAAAAGGTATAAAAAAGAAAATAATGAATATCTGTATTCCTACCAATCAGCAATAGCTGCTTTTAACATTTTGGTTTTCATCTTTCCAGAATTTTTTATATGCACACAATGTGCTCATTCATACATATTTTAACAAAATAGGAGTGTCTTATTTTTTTTAACACTTGTCAGTATATTGTAAGAATATTTCCAGGTAATCATTTCTATTTCATCAGTGTAAATGATAGCATTGTATTCCATTGGATGGGTAGATTGGATGAACATTTAGGGGATTAACCAATCAGTCATCATTGGACATTTAGCTTTTTTTTGGTTATTCCCCTCTTAAAATCAATAATTCAATGAACGCTCCATACTCATCTAATTATTCTCTCAGAATACATTTTTAGAAGCACAGTTTCTGGGTCAAAGGGAAGCGCATTTTTAAGGCTTTTGATTCCTATCCCAAATTGCCCTTCAGAAGGATTGTACTAACTCTTACCCTCACCAGTAGCATATGAGTGCCAGTTTTCTAACACACTCCTCTTGGGAAAAAAATATTTTTCATTCTAAGGTGTCAAAAATAATACTTCATTGTTATTTTAATTTACTATTTGGTTAATAGTAAGATTGGTCGTATTTCATAAGAGTAGTGGACAATGCCAGGCCCTCCAATATCCTTCAGCATCCATCCCTATAGCCGCTGTCTCCTTAATAGGAGAACCTGGGACTACTGAAGGTATTTTTCTGGCTGTGCAGCATGCTCACCCTATGCAGGGCAAACAGGAAGTGCAGGAGAATTAACACTCCAGGAAGAGGACTCCACCAAGTTGGAGGATAAATACCCCAACCTCACCCTATAGGTGAGATAACTCTGTGGAATGTTCTACACTCTCTTTCAAAGTTGCCTGCAGAGGAAACTGACTTGATCACACACTCTTTATTGGCTTCCTTCCCTTCCTTGTCTAACTTCCCTACTTCCTATCAGCATTTTCTAGAATCACCTCCCAAATAGCCTAAAGTTAAATCCTTGTCTCACGGTCTGCTTCTAGACTGGGTTACCCAAATCGACAATATGCTTTTTTATTTTTTTCTTATTTAATCAGTTACCTGGAGCCCTGATGGCACAGTGGTTTAGAGTTACGGCTGCAAACCAAAAGGTTGGCAGTTCGAATCCACCAACCGCTCCTTGGAAACTCTATGGGCCAATTCTACTCTGTCTTATAGGGTCGTTATGAGTTGGAATCGACTCCACAGCAACGGGTTTATTTTTTTATTTTTTACTTTTAGTGAATTACCTGATTGTTCATGCATGTTTCCCATTTTGATACTGGAGTTCAAATGATCTTTTTAAAAATATTAAGAAGAAAAAGATATTTGTAAGGACAACCCTGATACATCACAAATCAAGAGCTGATACACAGTTAACACCAAATTATCTTACCAAACAGGTTAAATTTAAAGTATTACAAGTTGTTAAAAGTAACTATTACAGTCAAGGTTAATTTTTTGGAGGTACAAATGAACTAAAATGTAGGAAAGGGGGAAAAAATAACAGACTATGGTAAGGAGGATGTTTTAGCCGAAGCGTAGTGAATGTGTTGATTGAGTGCTGCAAGGAAAACTACACTTAAAAGTGTTAATACGCTCAAAAAAGATCATGTTTTTTCGGGGGAGGGATTAGGGCTCAGTGAGAAGCTTGTGGAGAAGGTTACAACGGAGAAGTATTTTGGGTCAGATGACATTTTCTAGTATCTAAAATCAATCTGTTCTTAATTAAAACACCAGTTGCCCAAGAAAACTCTGAAAGGCAGTACACAATGTTAAAGTAAGCTGGGTGAGATCCCTGAAAGTCAGCCAGGCTAGGAACACATGTAAGAGGCAAAAAAGAGGAAGCACAACTTTCAAAAGCAGCTAGACATTTGGAGTGGGGGAGGGGTGTGGGCAAGGGGGTGGGGCACAGAAAACAAAAGAAAATCGCTACTTTGCATGTTGCTCTGGGCCAGGAATCAGACACAATCACTCCAGAAGAATCTGTTTAGAGGCCACTCTTCCAGCTGCGCTAATTACACCAAGTATTTGCAAAGGTAAAACAAGGACAGTCTAGACAATCTAACTTGCCTTGTACAGGAAATAGAAGTTTTAAAGAGGACACACAGAATACAAATCCATGATATAAACTTAAAAAGCCTCTTCAGGGCAGTGACTGCTCCTGACTTTCATGCTACCTCCAGCAGAACTGAATGAAAAAAAATGTGTGATTCAGGTATTTTAAAGTTTTTAATCAGGGTAGGCTCTGATGTTTTTCTGAATTTACAAGCTACAAGAAGTCTTTGTGTCCAGACAATAGCAAGCACCCAGAAGAAATGTAGAAAATTCAGCCCAGGTTAGAGTCAGTGTAAGTGATGGCTGTTTGATCGCTACTGTGGATGTTTGAGATTTATTAAAAGATATATGCTCAATAACTCATCAGCTCTGGGCTAGATAGATTCAAAGAGCTCACGAACTAATTGGGGAGGAAGAGAGTCCGCTGAACATTTCTGTCTCAAACTAAAGATTTACTCACTTAAATACATTTATTAGATGTTTATCACAATATGGAGTCCCTGGGTGGTGCAAACAGTTAATGCACTTGGCTGTTAACCGAATGATTAGAGGTAATCTGCTTCCGAAGAATCAGCCGTTGAAAGCTCTGTGGAGCACAGTACTGCTCTGATACACATGGTGTTGCCATGAATCGGAATTGACCCAGGGAGAGCTGGTTTTACCACAATGATTATCTAAACATTATTCCTAAATAAAGACAATATTCCTAAATAAAGACAACTTTGCCAGCCTCAGTATATACTGAATTCTCTAAGGCAATCAGCAGGTGTGCACTAAATGAGCAAAGACAGAGGTGGTCTTAGGCAAAGTATAATACCACTTAGTATTAGTCAGAATAGACTTGGTTTTGCTGTGATAACAAAATCATACCCAAATCTCAGTGGATTAACCCAGCACTAGTTTATTTCTTGCTCACACTACATGTCCCAACAGAATCAGCAGAAACTCTGTGCCACACAGTAACTAAAGGACTTGGGCACATGAAGGTTCTGAGAGTTTGTAGCACCATCATCTGGAACACATGGCCGGGAAGAAGCCATGGAAAGAAAGGGAGAAACTGGAGAATCCCACGTATATCACTGCAGCTTATATTTTATCAGCCAGAGTTAATATCACCAGTCCCAATTAATCCTTGGCTCCTTCCAACCACAAGAGACTTGTGAAGCGTTAGTTGTACCTGAAAGGGGAAGAGGACTGAATATTGGAGTAATTTCTACCACACGCCTCAAGGACATGGAACTTTGGGAAATTTCCTAGCATAATTTAAGTATAAAAACAGAAGTAAAAGATATAAGACTCTATCCTGGGGTCAAAGAAGCAAAGCTAAAGTCAAGCTCATCACCAACGCAGCCTGGAGCTCCTTGGCCGTTGTTAAGCAAGACCTGCTCCTCTTGTCCACTAGCAAACAAAGTGATGGCAATGGGTGTGGCTCAGCTGGGAGCTGCTCAGACCAAGCGGAACTTGCCTCCTCCTGTCCATTAACCCCTCCTGTCCATTGTCCTCAAAATGCTGGGTGTGGCTTAAGCCGGTCAAACCCAGTTTACTAGCCTACAAGCCAAAGAAAAACAATGTAATTTGTCTTACAACACCTGCACGCCATGATAATCTATGTAGTCCATAATGTTTATATGTACTTCCTTGTGAAAGACAGTGTAAAAGGTTCTGCCTCTCTTTGTTCCAGGAGCTTGATTTGAGGTATACACCTCCTTGCTCCTTGCCTGCAAGCTTGTAATAAATGCTCTTCCTCCCTCCTCACCTCAGTTTGTCTTTACTGACAAGAAGCCACACCGAGCAGGACCGGCTTTGGGTAACAATGTAACAAAAGGCATGCAAGCCCAAGCCACCACGAAGAGTTAAATGAAGGAAGATGTTCAGAGAGTTGTTTGCAAAGGAGGGAGCAGGCATCAAAATCTTGAAAATACTTCAAGTGGCAAAGGCCAACTTGTTATAAAGCTGTTTTAATTGACTTGGCTTTCACACAGAGTGACATTTTCCTTAGGTTATCTTAAATATGCCACTCAGTATTTATTTCTCACCCCGTCTTTATTTCTCAAAATATGGTCCTTGCGTCCTTTGTAACTGATGTATCTGAGGGGCTTCACAGAATTACATGAGCCCTGGTGGTGTAGGAGTTAGGAGCTATGACTGCTAACGAAAAGGTTGGCAGTTCAAATCCACCAGCCACTGCTTGGAAACCCTATGGGGCAGTTATACTCTGTTCTATACGGTTGCTATGAGTTGGAGTTGACTTGATGGCAGTCGGCTTTTTTTTAGGACCCACTGGGGGCCCTAGGGGCTCAGTGGTTAAGCATTTGGCTGCTAACCGAAAGGTCAGCAGTTCGCATCCACTAGCCATTCCTTGGAAACCCTATGGAGCAGTTCTACTCTGTCCTATAGGGTTACTATAAGTCGGAATCGACTATGGCAATGGGTGGACTCGTTGAGACCTTATGGATTAGACTCTCTGAAGGTGGGGCCCAGGAGTCTGCTTTTTAACAAGTACTCCCTAGGTGATTCCAGTGCAGGCTAAACTTTGAGAATCCCTGTGTTAGACTTCTGTCAGCATCCAGAGCAGATCTGAGATCCAGGTTGGGTTTGGGCCCTAGGAAAATGCCTACACTAGCCGGGCCCACCAGGTACAGTCTGCCTGCCCTAGTACCAGAAAGAATTTTGTAAGGCCAGGACTGTGCACTTTAAGCTCCGTGGAGATTTTCCTAGGTGAGGAAGAGCTGAGCATAAAAACTAGGTTGGTTTTTAGATCCTGCTGAATATTGTTTGGGAAGGACTGGTTGAAAACAGAGTAGTTCAAGAACAGCAGCATTTGTAGGCAGATAGCCAAGAGATTGATCATGACGGGGATGGATGAGCCCAGAGTTTCTGTTATTAAGGTTTTGGAAACAGAACAGGAGATGAGGGCCTTGGGATTTCCCAGGTACAAATTGCAAGTGCTATTCCTTAAACAGGCTGTGCTGGGCAGGGAGAGGACAGCTGGTGAACCTTGAGCCCTCTTTGCTGACATTAGGGAGTAGGCAAATACTGTTAAGTTATAAAATTCTGTCATGGCTGATAAAAAAAAGCTAATAAAGAGAAAAGTATATACTGTATAATTATAAAAGAGCGCTATCTCAGACTTTACAGGAGGGAGGGGTGAAAGCAAAATGGACTCACCAGAAAGTTTTAAAACTTCATAACTCACAAAAATTAATGTTCAATCAAAATTACTTGCTCTAGTGAGATCAAATTGACAACAGCTACTTGAAAGTTTGGATGAGAAGCTTAGAGGGCAGTGAGTTTAAGATAATGGTGGTGAAATAATTGAGAAAGCATAGCAAGAATGGTAGCACAACTTGAAGAATGTAATCAACATCACTGACTTGTACCTGTAGAAATTGTTGAAATGATCTATTTTTGATCAAATTTTTACCAAAACAAATTTAAAAAAAAATTACTTGCTCTAAAACATTGAGAGGAAATTCTGATATCCAAAAAAAAGGATGAATATCAGAATTTCCTCTCACTATTCTAGAGCGAAGACTTTAACCTATGATCTACCATTAATTTTGGGGAGTTGTGGAAGTTTCAAAACGGTCCGGTGTGTCCCTTTTTCTCTCATCACTACCGCTCTTTCCTCCTTCCTGTAGAGTGTGGGATAGCATTGTTTTATAATTACCCAGTATGTACTTTTCTTTTTCTTTTTAAAAAATTTCCAATAGCCATGACAACATTTTAAAGCTTAAACTAAGGAAGCCTATATAAATGTGAAACAGACGAAGAAGTATGTCTTGGGGAAAATAACTTACAGATATGAGAGAGAAATTAGAGTAGGCATATGTTTGTGGTTGAGAAAGCATGCCTGTCCAAATACATGGGAGGGGATTAGTATGGAGAATAAACCACTGTACAGAAGGCTATTGTCTACTCGTTACACAAGCAGCTGAGAATTCTGGGATCACTCTCAACCCCTTCGGCTGACAAATTATCCTTCACTAGATGCCTAGTTTAGAAACGATTGATGCCAGGTGGGTAAAAGAGAAAGTTATTTCCGTTTATTTTGCTACTTCATTTATTTCTGGAGCAAGACATGCAAGTAAAGAAAAAATCGTATGTGTGTATGTGTGTGTGTGTGTATCAGCATCAAACGATCAATGTCTTCCATTTGTTTGCAAGGCTGTCTATGGATATTAGCAACAAAAATATCTTAAAATTTAAGTGAGAGCAGCCCTTTATACAAAAAGTTGATGCAAACCATAGATTACAACCGGTGTAGAAAACATTAATATTCCCATATTTCAGATAACAAGCAGGAAAACTGTGAGCAGAAAAAATAATTGTTCCAGTGGACCCCAACGGTGAGCTGTTATATTAAAGAGAAGATAGTACTACTATTTTGAGTCAATAATATTGCTACTTGTAAAGCTTTGGTCAGTAATAGCCTTTCTTATAAAACATCTTTTGTTTTGTTTTTCCCGGAAGTGCAGGTTTTCATTCTACAGTTGTCATCTTATCCATTGCATTGATGATTATTTCAAAGCCGATATATTTTTCTCCTAAAATAGAGTCCCCGACTTACGATGTATTCTAGTTATGACGAACCTCACTTGTGACAGTCCTTTTTTTTGTACATCTTATCGTTAGTAATATGTACTACATACAACGTTGCAGTGTGTGATTTGCTGATGCCATCATATCTGTTTCCAACCCTCGAAGACAAATAAAAACCAGATTTATAAAGATACTGATAATAAAAGACAATAATCATGAAAATTTTTTTGAAAACGAGATATTCAACTTTATGTCAGAACTGAGGAAGAGAACCCCATTGTAAGTCAGGGACTACCTGTAGAGAGTCATATTTATGCAAATGATAGCACCCTCCTTGGCTGGAACGTCTGCCTTCTGATAAGTCACAATGTGAACCTTGACTTCTGAGCAATTTTGGAGAATGACCAGATCAAGGCAGAAAAATCTAATCTTGCCAAAGACCACATAGGAAATTCTTGGCAAAGTCACATGAGAAAACAGAGTTCATGAACTCCCAGTGCTAACATTTTTAACCATTACTTTTGTCTCTTGTTTTGGGAACTCCATTAGAATAAAAATATGCAGAAAATTCTGGAATATTGCTTACTTTGTCCCATGACCAATTTAACAGAGTGATGGAAAGAGCTCTGTGCTAGGAGTCTGAGACTTAGACTTATTTTTTCAAAAATGATAATGGAATATTTTAATGAACGTTTTGATCCATCACTCAGTTTCAGTATCTTAAACTCATAGCCAATCTTATTCTGTCTATAGCCTACCAAATTCCTTCTTTCCATATAATTTTGAAGCAAATCCCACACATTATAACATTTCATCCATAAACATTTTAGTATGTATTTCTAAAAGATGAGTCTTTTTTAAAAAAACATAGCCACAATACCATAATCATACATAAGAAATTTGACAATAATTATGTGATAATATCAAATATACATACAGTGTTCAAAATTTCAACTGTCTAATAAATACAATCATTTTTAACAGTTTGTTTCAATCAAGATCCAAATAAAGGCCACTCATTGTGATTCACTACATGTCTCTTAGACCCTTGTTTAATTTATAGACTTTCCTTTCATCTTTTCTTCTTCTTTTTCTTTCTTTGTAATTTATTTGTTAAAGAAACCAGGTTATTGGTCCTGTAGATATAGACTGGATTTTGCTGATTGTAACCCTGTGGTATTTTTAACTTGTTCTTCAATCCTCAGCATTTAAATTAGTAGTTAAATCTAAGAGGTTTGAACAGATTCAGATAATTCATGACTACGGGGTTTTTACATAATCTCTCTGAAATTATACCTGTGTTTTCTCTCTCCCAAGCTAAGAATCCCAGTTCTCAATGACATCAAGAATGACAGAGTTACACTAAAAAAGACCAGACTTACTAGCCTGACAGAGACTGGAGAAACCCTGAGAGTATGGCCCCCCAACACCCTTTTAGCTCAGTAATGAAATCACTCCTGAAGTTCACCCTTCAGCCAAAGATCAGACAAGCCCATAAAACAAAACGAGACTAAAGGGGCACACTAACCCAGGACTAGAAGGCAAGAGGGGATAGAAAAGCTGGTAATAGGGAACTCAAGGTTGAGAAGGGAGAGTGTTGACATGTCATGGGGTTGGTAATTAATGTAAAGATTAAAGACTACAGCCTTCAGTATGGATTACACCGCAACATAAGGAAACACAAATCCTCACAACTGGACCAACAAGCAAAATCATGATAAATGTAGAAAATATTGAAGTTGTCAAGGATTTCATTTTACTTGGATCCACAATCAAAGCCCATGGAAGCAGCAGTCGAGAAATCAAACATTGCATTGCATTGGGCAAATCTGCTGTAAAAGACTTCTTTAAAGCGTTGAAAAGCAAAGATACCACTTTGAGGACCAAGGTGCGCCTGACCCACACCATGGTATTTTTCAGTCGTCTCATATGCATGTGAAAGCTGGACAACGAATAAGAAATATCAGATAAAAATTGATGGCTTTGAATTATGTTGTTGGCAAAGAATATTGAACATACCATGGACTTCCAGAAGAACAAATAAGTCTGTCTTGGAAGACGTACAGCCAGAGTGCTCCTTGGAAGCAAGGATGGCGAAACTTCGTCTCACGTACTTTGGACATGTTATCAGGAGGGACCAGTCCCTGGAAGGCATCATGCTTGGTAAGGTAGATGGTCAGTGAAAAAGAGGGAGACCCTCAACAAGATGGATTGGCACGGGCCACAACAATGGGCTCAAAACATAGCAACAATTGTGAAGATGGCGTAGGACTGGGCAGCGTTTCCATCTGTTGTACCCACGGTCGCTATGAGTCGGAACTGACTTGAGGGCACCTAACAATAACAACAATCCCTTTTAGTGTAGACTTTATTACTGAAAGTATTTCTTCTTGAAGTTCTAATCTTTTCCTGAGTTCTACCCCCGCAGTTCTGAGTTTTTCTAATTTTGATTTATGTAATTACCTCATATGTTTTATTATTTTCCTGAATATTTCAAGTTGTTTTGAAATATTTATTTATAATTTTTACCTGTTTTATTGGCATGTCTTTCTGATGTGCTTTCATTGTCTGTAGGAAAACTATTGTGTTCTTTATTCTCTTTTTTATTTTAGAAAGTTTGTATTGGAGTCTAATCTGATGTTTTTCTGTTGCTCATTTTTATGTGAAAGTAGTTGTTATGAACTTTTAGGAAGGAAGCATGAGTCAGGATAGCTTTTCTAGCTTCATGACTCCAGAACAGAGGTCAACAAACCATGACTCATGGATCAAATACAGCCCATCGCCTGTTTTTGCGAATTCTGTTGGAACATAGCCATGATTATTCATTTACATATTGTCTAAGGCTGCTTTCAAGCTACAATAGCAAAGTTAAGTAGCTGTGACAGAAACCGTATAGCCCTCAAAGCCTAAAACAGTTACTATGTGGCCCTTGCTCTAGAGTTCCCTTTTATGTTGTTAAAAAAGTATGGCTTCTGATTTCTAAGCTCTCCTGGCTCTATTCCTATTCCCCACTTTATCTGGATCTTCTCTTTCCTTTGCCTCTCCCCTTTCTCTCTGTCCTATTCTGTTTGGTCTAGTTCCAGCAGTGTTTCCTCAGTATGGAGATTTGTCCTGAAGGAAGCTACAGTTGGTTAGTTTGAAGACCTCATAAGGCCCAGGCTGCTCCATCCCCTATGGTGACATTGTCACTGTATCACCTCTTTCACTTATCCACAAATTGGAATGTGCACAAATTATTTCAGTTTCAGCTACTATTCTAAAATTGAACCCACTGTGCTTTCCAGCGAGTTCCTATTGGTGATTTTGAAGTTCCACTCTTCTAAGATCTGTTGTTGTTGTTAGGTGTCACCGAGTCAGTTCCAACTCATAGCTACCCTGTGTACAACAGAATGAAACACTGCCCAGTCCTGTGCGATTGGCACACTCGTTATTATACTTGAGCCCATTGTTGCAACCACTGTGTCAATCCATCCTGTCAAGGTCTTCCTCTTTTTCCCTGACCCTCTACTTTACCAGGCATGATCTGTTATATGCCCTAATGCTTCCCTCTGCTTCTTCCCATATACCATAACTGCTGATATTATGCAGGTCTTGGCAGTTTGTCCATACCTGCTTATACTTTAGGGTTGATGGTAATACTTTTTCACTTAGTTTTGTTGTAGATATTGTCCATAGGTTTTGGTTTTACTATCTTAGTTCTTCTGTATAATTTTATGGGGGACAAGTGTGGTTAAGGGTCACTCAAGAGCTAAAGAACTATGCCACTACTGCTGCCATCTTGCCTGAATTCCCAAAATTAGAATTTTAAACTGAGACGAATTACTAACTAGCTGGATGGAAATTCACCTACAGTGGATTTTCAATGACCTCCTTCTAGCTCTAAAACATTATGATTTTAATTTTTATTCTTATTTTCATTCCGATGACAAATTGGTTAATTAATTCTAGTAACTAATATTTATTAAATTTCTATTATGTGCCAATGCTAAGTGTAAATTTTTATAATACACAATTATTGTTCTCAAGGAATTCATGGTCCAGAGGAGGAAACAGGTGTACATAGGCAATTATAATACAAAATAACCCAGAGACTAGAGTATCTATCTCTGCTTTATGGAATATGTCAAAGGCTTCAGAGAGGAGGTAGTGCTTGAGTTGAGTGCTGAGGGATGAGTTAAAGTTCACCACGCAGAGCTTGTTCTCCCATGACTAATGGAACCTTTATAGGGTCCACCTCTGCAAAGAGCTCCAAGCTTTCTACCTAGTACAACTGGTGGGGTCGTGAGAAACTGATGAAATTCACTAAGTCAGGGAATAAAGGGTGTAAGGAGGAGTCCTTGTGTGGTATGGGAACTATAGGGATGGGATGAGAATTTTGTTTTTACCTGATGAGTTTTAGATGACTTTGAGATCTTCAGGTAGAAATGTTTGGTAGAGAGTTGGAAATATGGTCCTAGGCTCAGAAAAGCCGTCTGTCTGGACACGTCAATTTAAGATTCACCAGCATGCAATACTGAAATCTGCAAATGGATGAGATCCCTGAAGGCGGGAGGAATGAGAAGAAAATGAGCAATAAGATGAATCCACCACCACATTTAAGGGACCTGCAGAGGAAGAGAAATCTATAGGAATTCTGAGAAGGAACAGAAAAGTCAGAAATAGCATGGAAGTCAAAGGTCTGGACAATTTCAAAGACCACACAGAGAGGTCCAGGAAAATACCAGCAGAAGAGTAACCACTGGGCTATTCAATTAGGTAGCCATTGGTGACATCAGCAAAAGCCTTTTCAGCAGGTTAGAGGATGGTTGCTAGATTTCAGTGGATACAGAGTTAATGAGCAGTGAGGAAATGGAGACAGAAGTGACATTACTCTTTTCAAAAAGTTTGGTAGTCTATGTCAGCGCCAAAACTCATAATTATAGATTGTGTCGCATATATAACATAAAATCAGCCAACCAATAAATATTTATTATGACCTTATTATATGTAAGCCATTGTGCCAAAGTGCTACAAGGGTAACAAAGATTTTCATGACGTATTCATTGCTATAAAGGATATAGCTGGGAAGGAGAAAGCGTGCAAATTCGTAAGTGCATTTTTAAAATAGAAGCTCTTCAGGAACCCTAAGTAATCAGACTTAAAAAGGACTTGTAAAAACCATGTTGGCCTTTATTACCTTCTGAAAAGTGTACGAAGAATGCACACGCGGGATTTTAAAAACAAAGAAAATGTATGCTGTTTAGAAAAAAGAAATACACACTAAATCTGACTCATGAAACAGAAACGATTCTGTGGTATTGCTGAAGAGGGGCTGAGTTTCCATTTGGGGTGTTGTGAAAGTTGTGGAAATGAATAGTGGTGATGGTAGCGTGATATGGTGAATAATTAGTGTCAATAAATCGAACCCTGAAAAGTGGTTAATATAGCAAACTTTTTGTTATATAGATTTCACCACAATAAAATAAAATTTAAAAAAGGGAATGAAGTACTGATACATGTTACAACATGGATGAACTTTATAAACTTTATGCTAAGTGAAAAAAGCCAATCACAAAAGCCCACGTATTACATGATTCCATTTATGTGAAATGTCTAGTATAGGCAAATATATAGAGACAGAAAGTAGATTTATGGTTGTTTAGGCTGGTGGGGGGTGGAGGGGTTGGGAGTGATAGCTAAAGGGTACGGAGTTTCTTGTTGGGGTGATGAAAATGTTCTATGATTGTAGCAATGGCTGCGCAATTCTGTGAATATACTAAAAACCACTGAATTGTACGCTTTAAATGGGTGAATTGTATGGTACGTGAATTATATCTCAATAAAACTCAACCAAAATAAGCCACCAACAACAATTCTGTGTATCAGTATATTTAGAAGTCTTTTGATCAGAAATAAAAACCCGTTGCTGTCGAGTCAATTCTGACTCATAGCAACCCCTTAGGACAGAGTAGAACTGCCTCACAGAGTTTCCAAGGAGTGCCTTGTGGATTCAAACTGCAAACCTTCTGGTTAGCTGCCGTAGCTCTTAACCACTAAGCCGATCAGGATTACTCTCCTGCAATTAGCCATTAAAAGATCAGGTCCAATCTCTCTGAATATAGAAAAGACAATCTCATTACCTTTACCAGCCACAAGCAGGCTGGTATCAGTACGTGAATTCAGTACAATATTTGTGAAGTATTACAATAAGTAAATTCTTTATGAGCCGTTTCAACGAAGTCAGCAGTGACTATCATCATTACAACTGTCACTACTGAAGCCCTCTCCTCAGCCTTTGTGTCTTTAACTGACCTTCAATAAAGACTTTTCTCATTTAACAAAAGTAGCCCTTGTAGTTCTAGAAGTGGTTTTTCACCATCCTAATTTTCATCAACTTTCTCATCAGAGCCTACTTCAGATTCAGGGGGAGAATAAAACCAAAAACTAACCATCAAAAAAAACACTGGTTTATACAAGTGCCACACTCTCATAGGCATCCTGAACTATGGTGTGTCTTTTATTTTGCTGCCCGGAGTCCCTGGATGGTAAACAGTTAACATACTAGGCTGCTAACCCAAATATTGAAGGTTCAAGTCCACCCAGCACCACCTTGGAAGAAAGGCCTGGCAATCAACTTCTGAAAAATCAGCCACTGAAAACCCTGTGGAACAGTTCTACTCTGACACACTTGAGGTCGCCATGAGTCGGAATAGACTCCACAGCAACTGGCTTGGTTTTTGCTTTTGTTTTTTTGTGGCAACACTTTGAAATCTAGGAACCAGATCTCAACGCAGGCAAGAAAGAATGAACTGCTGGGCAGCACGGAGCCAAAAAGATATATAGAAGAGGAATAAAATAAAAAGTGGTTAATGGCACCACCTCTTTCTCTAAGGAGGGAGTGTTTCCAATTACTTTAATTCTGTTATCTACGGTAGGGTTACAAATAAGAGGTCAAAGATGACAAATAAACAGAAAGACTTTATGTGACCCTGGATGTACCTGTCTTTTGCTTTCCTTCAAAAGACTCAATCCTGGCCGTGAGTTGTGTAGGGTGATGTAATGGACACTGTGCCAAGCAGTGACATCACTAGGGTTGGTGTCACCCAGTGTAATAACTCACAATGTCACCCTCCCCCATGCTAATTACCACAACATTGTAGCTAAAACACCAGGGAATTTGACAAAATCAGTGACTATAAGAACACCAGCAGCAACAAAAACAACAGTGCCTGCTTGTAGCACGTGCAGACGAAACCACGTGATTTGAAGCGTCACTGTAATTGGGTAATAAGGACAGCTCTGACCAGAGCACATTAGAAGGTTCAAAAAGTAACTTAGCATAGACTTTTAGCCTTGTAGGTATATTGATACATGTAAGCTGGGCTTACAAATTTTTGTTGTTGTTATAACTAACTACAGGGATATTTTTATAAAAACATAATAAATTTCTATGGAAACACTGCACAAAAATTTTATAGAGAGTCATTTTGGCATCACCCCTTCTGACAGTGTCACCCAGTGCTAGCCACACCCCTGCATCCCTCTAGTGACACCACTGGTGCCAAGCATGACCTCTGTGCCTCCCACTGAGAGAGCTGACCATGTCCTCTGTCAGGGCTTCACGACTGGTGGAGGTTTGGAGGACTATTTTCCCTGCTTCCCTTCCCTAAAGAAGAGACCCCACTGGATAATTCTGTATTTGCCCTCCACCGGGGGTCCAGAGTCAGCGCTCTGGGTCTGGCCAGAGAATGGACTTTCTGGGCAGCAGAGTGGGACCAAAATAATCCTTTCAAATATATTGGTGCAATGAACTGCAAGTTCACTTGTTCATTATATAATAACCTTTCTTCCTCTAGTGCCTGAGACCAGATGGTTAAGTAAATAAATAAATTACAACCGAGTCTGTTCTAATGTTATGACTGTGGACTTTGAGATAATTCCTTTAATCACCCCATCCAAAGCGTTGAGTCTCCTTTGTGTCCTGACCTAAAAGTGGCTATGTTTCACCCTGACTTTCACAGTCCTTTGGTGATAAGAGATTTTCAGTGTCAGTGAATGTAAATTCAAGTTTTATTGCTCAATCTCCTGGAGATGAATTAATGAAAATCTCTGGGTTCCATCTCACTGTGAAAATAAAATGATGACCTTTAAGAATTGTTGAACAATTTGGGAGAAAAATGTTAAGTTATATCATTGTATCATTGCTTAGTTTTAATATAAAGATTTCAAAACAAACCAATTTATTAGCATTCAAAAGAGCACTTCAAAACTCAGACCCCCATCCCATAACTTTTTTTTTCAGATAGCCAGATACTTTTTAGATCCCTTTCACATTAAAAAAAAAATCAAGTTACTTAGACAAGGAACTATTCCACTTTTATAATTATAAAGGACTCCAAAATTAATATAGCCATAAAACAAACTACAATGACTAGTTTGGGATTGATGATTTTTTAAAAATCCTATGATTCTAAATCATACTATTAAAATAAGGAAATACTGTTTTGAATTAAAAATGATGGTATATTGGACCCGTCTATTACCGAATCGGGGGGGCTCTCGTGGTGCAGTGGTTAAGCACTCAGCTGCCAACCAAAAGGTCAGCGATTCTAACCCACCAGCCATTTTGCAAGAGAAAGATGTGGCAGTTTGCTTCCATAAATATTACAGCCTTGGAAACCTTATGGGACAGTTCTACTGTCTCCTATAGGATTGCTATGAGTTGGAGTCAACTCCGCCCCAACGGGTTTGGTTTCGGTTTGGATTACTGAATCAGTAGGCTCTTGAGAAAACAGTTGACCAATGATCAGAGACCTTAGTGCAATAAACAATGTTCTAGATCCAAGGTTCTATATTCTGGCTATATATTAAAATCATATGACAAGAGGGCAGTTAAAAATTATTGACGCCCAGGCCCCATGCCGGAGATTCTGGTCTATGACGGGCTCCAAGATCATATTTTTTCAAAACTACTCCCACTCTCCCACCCCCATCCAGTTAGAAACTCCTGATCTAGATGAATTGTCTAGATTTTTTATGATACTGAATTATTATTTACAACTGATACAGTAAAACCTGTGAGAGCCAAAACTCAACAAGACTGCCTTGTTTTTCCGGGCCTCGCATGTTTTCTGCCTTTGACATATGCTTTACTGGTTTTGCTTGTCTAGAGAACCCAGCCTAAGACAGACAGGGTGCAGTCTTACCATTTTTCTAATGCTTGTTTTAGTGGAAAATATTTGAATTTTCATTCTCTGACGGGTTTCTACCTTACACAGGTTCTGGCTTTCACAGATTTTACCATATAAAGAACAGAGTGACAAGTACACTTGTAAAACATTTTCTTGCAATAATCACTATTCTCTGATCTTAATGGAAAAATTGAAATTACTAAGTGCTATGCCCTGGTGGCGCAGAGGTTAAGATTCATACCCATGAGTCCATACTGATATAAATGATTGAATGAATAAATTACTGGGGAAGAATAGACAAATCTGCTATGCAGGAGAATTCCAAATAATTTGTGTAGGTATTCCCCCCTCAGTGGTTAAGCATTTGGCTGCTAAACAAAAGGTCAGCAGTTCAAACCCACCAGCCACTCCTTGGAAACCCTATAGGGCAGTTCTACTCTGTCCTATACAGTGGCTATGAGTCAGAATCGACTCGACAGCAACAGATTTGGTTTTGGTTTTAAGTGTTATGGGTTGAATTGTGTCCCCAAAAAATACGTACATCAGAACAAAACTCTTCCTGGTCTTGCAACATATTCACAATCAATGGATGTTTGCAGCTGTTTCTTCTCATTTTGAGTCGTGCCACATCAGCAAACGAAGGTCCCAACAGCTTGACTCTATCTATGTCATTAAGGTCAACTCTACTTTGACGAGGCAGCTCTTCTCCAGTCATATTTTGAGTGTCTTCCAACCTGAGGGGCTCATCTTCTGGCACTATCTCAGACAACGTTCCACTGCTATTCATAAGGTTTTCATTGGCCATTTCTTTCAGAAGTAGATCCTTCTTCCTAGCCTGTCTTAGTCTGGAAGCTCTACAGAAACCTGTCCACCATGGGTGACCATGCTGGTATTTGAAATACCACTGGCATAGCTTCCAGCATCACAGCAACATGCAAGCCACTACAGTAAGACAAACTGACAGATGAGTGGTGGACATACTGATTACAACTACTAGAAAATACAGGTATGTGCATAGATGATCCACCAAGTGGGTTTTTAATTTTTCTGTAAAGTTGTTTATAAGGGCTTTAGAATGGAATTCTTTATCTAAAGACCTCATTGAGGATAGCAATTAAGTTCCCAGGGTTCTTCTCATTTATGATAGGTGCTAGGTTAGAATCCCTGTCCCCCAATTCTCATCTTAAGGTTCTTTCAACAGGTCTTTCGGTTTTTTTTTAAGTTTTATTTTTTAAAAAGCAAAGGTTCCCTTCCAGGAATAATCATAGAAGCAACAATCAGTGATCAGAAACCTCAATGAACATGAGGGGCAGTTTATAGTGTATTTATCAAGACCGTGGGCCCTGGAAACACATAAACCATAGTCTAAACCTGACTCTACCATTTACTACCCAGAAGACCTTCACCTCCTTGAACCTCAACTTCCTCATCAGGAAAATAGTGAAAATAGTGTAGCATGAGGTAGAAAAATGGATGAAGGCAAATTTCTTTCCTGCTCTCATGGCATTGTTTCCTCCAGGAAAAGGAGGGTGAACCCAGGCTTCTCTGTTAAATATGTTATTAAACAAACAATAAATTTCTTTACAATGACCATTGTCTACATTAGTTCTTCCACAAAGATTTCAGAGGCTGGCATGCTATAGTTGGATATTAAATAAGATAATATATGTGAATCATTTAGAGCAATGTCCAGCATATAGTAGGCACTCGACTATATCCTATTAGTTGCTACTGTCTTGAATTAGTGTTGCTTAATAAAACAGATAGGAGTTTTTGTTTTTGTTTTTTTTTTCAGGTAAGCAAATTGTGTTTGTATTCTAAATGCTTTATATTCTGTGGACCATTCTTCCATGAAGTCCAACTCACTTCGTGGTGCATAATTAGTAGTATTATAAATCAATCAGGCAGTCAGAATATATGTATGCAAAATTGCAAAGGAAGAGGCAACATACTTATCCTCAAGAAACCTATGACTAAGTGAAGAGAGTGAAAAGGAAGATGAGTTCTGCCAGCCAGGTGAAATAACAGGCTGGTGAACTCACTGAGGGTCCCTGGGTGGTGCAAATAATTTGTGTTTGGCTGCTAATCTAAAGGTTGGTGGTTCGAACCCAGCCAGCAGCACTGTACAAGAAGGGCCTGGTGATCTGCTTCTGTAAAGATTAGAGCCAGCTGCCCTAACCTTTACAGAGCAGTTCTACTGCTATGGAGCAGTTCTACTCAGTAACACATGGGGGCGCCATGAGTCAGAATTGAGCTTATATTAGATGTTAGCCTCCCCCACGTTACCCACTCTATTCCTCAGACATGAGCTAGGGTAGAAGTAAGAGAAACAGTATCTGCAGGTTTATTTGACATGAGTTCCACTTCTACTGAAAGGAAATCAACTACACCAAGAAAAGACACGTTTTGTTGCCCTTACCCACCAAAGAAGCTGATTTTCTGCCAAATGAATGTGATCATGGGTCAAGGGTGAGCCTTCCAGTCAGGAAACCAGCAAAGGACAGGATGACACCAGTCTCACTTTAGATGCCTATGTCTGATTAATAGCACTGTCAGATATTAAAAAAAGAAGAAGAAGGTTGTATTAA
The DNA here is from genome assembly GCF_000243295.1 of Trichechus manatus latirostris. Lineage (NCBI taxonomy): Eukaryota > Metazoa > Chordata > Mammalia > Sirenia > Trichechidae > Trichechus > Trichechus manatus. The sequence goes on from NW_004443943.1 coordinate 773,003, forward strand.
AATGATGTCATCTACTTAAGGAATGAACTGCACTACAAAATCCCTGCAGCAACATCAAGGTTACTGCTGAGAAAAGAGATACCCCCGCCCTGGAAACAGAAAATTTATCATCTTCTTTTTTTTCCTCAATTACCTTACTTTTTGCAATCAAAGTTTGAAGCTATTCTGTTTTATCTTTGTGAAAAAAGACCTGCAATGGTTAGAATTGCCTGTGATTTCATTTCCGGTGAAAGAAGCTTTCAAAAAACAAAGTGTCTTTACTATATTCATTAATTCAACAACTATTTACTACAAACTAATTCTGTGCTAAGCACATGCTATGGGAAATAAGACAGGGTCTCTGCCCTTAGAGAAATTACAATTTCATGGAGGAAAGAGGCAATAAACAAGTAAACACTTAATAAAATCATAGAGATTATTAATAGTACAATGAAGAAAGCAAACAGTGAGAGAGAATAACGGAAGACCTGCTTCAGATGGGGGTCAGGGAAGTCCTCCCTGACAATGTAACACCTGAGATGAGACCTAAGTGATGAGGAGACAGTCCCTGTAAAAACCAGGGAAAGAGTATCTAGTCAGAGAGAACTGCGGCACATTCTGATATGGGATTATTATGTGTGTGTGTATTTGATTTTATCTTTTACTAAGAAAAACCCAGGCTCCCTACAATAAGTGTGAAATATCAGACAGATATAAACACTGGAATGACTCAAGTATAAATATGAGTTTCTTCCTTGCTTGATTTAATCCTTATCTATTTGTGGAATCCTAAAGGCAGGCAGATGCTGAACTACAGCAAAGGAGAATAGAGATGTAGCACTTAGGCTACCAATAGAACAATCTAGAAAAACGGTATCTGGACATCAGACTTTTCCAAACTGGCCTGGAAACTTAGGTGCTGACTGAGGTGACATCTTGAAAATTTGGTCACCTATTTGAAAGACACTCCATGGCTATAAGCCTCATAAAGTCACTTACGTTGCAATGCAAAGAGTTTCTCTTACATATGGCTTTTCTGGCTTTGGGTTTATAATTCAGCCCAAATGATTGGCTAAGCCACAATGTTGCAGAGGGATTGGTTAGTCTACTACGCAAATAGGATGAGTAAAACCACCCAATAGAATTAAGTAACCTTGAGGAAATTCGTTGATTGTTATGCAAATTGAGTGACTGTGGTCGACTGAGGGAATTGAACAGCTCCTTGTCTGGCTGGGAGGGCCAGGCCTTGAAATTGAATACAAGGGCCAATCCTACAGAGGTTGGGAGGGACCTCACTACCATCAAGAAGAGCCTGGAGTGGAACGTGTCCTTTGAACCTGGGGTCTCTGCACTGAGAATCTCCCAGACACAAGAGAGAGAGCTGTAACGCTGAAGACAGTGCAAGATGGAGAGAAATGGCAGCAACCACAGCATAGCCCAGCAGCAGAGAAATGGCGGCAGTAGTAGTATGAGCAGCAGGAACCAGGAGACTGGAGCGAGATGGCTACAGTGTGCTTGCTGGCCCACAGAACGAGAGAGAGCTGAGTGCCTTTAGGCAGGAGGCTTGCTGGCGGAGTGGAATGTTTCTGGGCACTTGTTGGTGAGCTAAAGAGCTGTAACTCTTGCCTGAGCAGGGCAGAGCCCGGAGAAGGGCCTGTCGGCTTGTACAACCAAGAAAAGGGCCACCTGCCTGAGGGCATAGCCAAGAAGCAGTCGAGAGTTGTCTGGGTTGGAAGCTGTCCTGATTGAATAACTGTATCCTGTCTCCAGAGTTGTATCCTGTTACTTCCAAGTTGATCCTAATCTCAAGTTACAGCCTGTTACTTCCCTAATAAACCACATAATTGTAAGTATGGTCTGTGAATTCTGTGTGGCCATTGCAACGAATTATCAAACCCAATAGAGAATAGCAGTTGTTGTAGGGGGTGAGGGGACAGCGGGTGTCAGAAATGGTGAAAAGTTGGAGAGTGGAGGTATGTATGACCTCCACCTCATAGAAATCTGCTTTGTACTGATCCTGACTCATCCCTCGTCTTGAAGCTAACAAGTTCTGATGTTAGATTACGTATGTCTTCCAGGGTCTTTCATTATTGATATGGAAAGGTGTACAGTTATAGAAAAACACAACCTCAGGGTTAAAAAGAAACCTAGAGCTAGAAATAGACATCCCGTATGATCCAGCAATCCCATTCCTAGGAATATATCCTAGAGAAATAAGAGCCATCACATGAATAGACATATGCACTCCCATGTTCATTGCAGCATTATTCAAAATAGCAAAAAAGATGGAAACAACTGAAGTGCCCATCAACAGATAAATGGATAAACAAACTATAGTACATACACATAATGGAATACTACACAACGATAAAGAACAATGATGAATCTGCGAAAATTCTCACAACATGAATGAATGTGGAGGGCATTATGCTGAGTGAAATAAGTCAATCACAAAGGGGCAAATACTGTATGAGACCACTATTATAAAAATTCATGAAAATGTTTACACACAGAAAGAAACAATCTTTGATGGTTATGAGGGAGGGGAGGAGTGGGAAGGGAAAAACAAACCAGATAGAAAATGAGTGGTAACTTTGGTGAAGGGAAAGTCAGTATACAATACTGGGGAAGTCAGCACAACTTGACCAAGGAAAAGTCATAGAAGCTTCCTAGACATATCCAAATTCCCTGAGGGACCAAGTTACTGGGCTGAGGGCTGGGGACCATGGTCTCTGGGGACACTAGTTCAATTGGCATAACATAGTTTATAAAGAAAATGTTCTATATCCGACTGTAGTGAGTATCGTCTAGGGTCTTAAAAGCCTGAGAGCAGCCATCTAAGATACATCTCTGGTCCCATCCCATATGGAACAAAGAAGAATGAAGAAAACCAAAGACACAAGGGAAAGATTAGTCTAAAGGAGTAATGGACCACAACTACCAACTAGCCTCTACTAGACTGAGCCTAGAACAACTAGATGGTGCCTGGATAGCACCACTGGCTACTCTGATAGGGATCACAGAAGAGGGTCCTGGACAAAGAGGGAAAAAAATGTAGAACAAAATTCAAATTCACCAAAAAAAAAAAGGTGATTTACAGGTCTGACAGAGACTGGAGAAATTCCAAAAGTATGGCCCCCGGACACCTTTTAAACTCAGTACAGAAATCACTGCCTAAGTTCACCCCTCAGTCAAAGATTAGACAGGTCTATAAAACAAGAACACAGGTGAGGAACTTGCTTCATAGTTCAATCGCGTATACGAGACTAAAGTGGCACACCAGCCTAAAAGCAAAGACAAGAAGGCAAGAAGGGACAGGAAAACTGGACGAATGGAAACAGGGAAACCGGGGTGGAGAAGGGGAGAGTGTTGACACATTGAAGGGTTGGCAACCAATGTCACAAAACAATTTGTGTATTGACTGTTTAATGAGAAACTAATTTGCTCTGTAAATTTTCATCTAAAGCACGATAATAAAAAATAAAACCTAGAACAAGGCTTTCCAAAGACCAGATCACCCAGGAATCTTGCTAAACGTAGATTCTGATTCAGGTAGGACCTGAAATTTTGCGTTTCTAACAAGCTCCCTGGTGCAACTTTACACTTTGAGTAGAAAAGCAGGATATTATGTTCAGCCCCTTCCTTGTCCCATCCCCACCACTACCCAAAACTTAGTCCTCTAGACTAAACTCTGTGACAGTTATAACCATTGGAAATCCCTTATTTATACTGAGCCAGCATCTGTCTCTCTATGATTCAAATCATTGGTCTTAGATATGCCTTCTAGGGAAATACACGGCAGCATTCTTTTCTGACACAAACAGGGACTGGTAGTTGCTTAACTTACAATAAAATTCACTTAAAGTGAAGGAACATATTTTTAAAAGACAATACGCAAAACATTTTGTCTTAAAACACTTGTACCAGCACACTCATTCTACAATCTTCAGTGTAGATGCAAGGCTGGCAACATGGGTCTTCTGATGAACTTTATCAGTTTTTTTTGTTTGGTAGCATAAACCACACCTATAACAACACACCAAGCACATGTGAAACAATGGGGCATACACTCTGAAACAGGAAGAAAGTGTGTCCATGGGGAGCCATAAAAACTGGGCTGGACCAATCTGCAATGCTATGATCCATTCCAAGCAAAGGCAATAGGTCACATGAGGTAGAGCAAAAGTTCGAGCAAGCAAGAGGACCTAGAAGCAATGCCATACACCATGTAGTTGAGCTCTTTCTTTACTTGTATTAAATTGAGGTGATTTGTTACTTGCATTAGGTGAGAAAAGCACTCATGGTGTTTTCAGACTCCCCTACCCATGTCATAAATACTAATCAAAATATAAAAATAATCCCAAAGCTCCTACAGACAGGCTAATACGGTGTATGGTTGTCAGATTTCCTTTCATCTAATAACACATTTCAAGATTTACCAGCTCACAATTCATGGAATGCTTAGACTCTTTTCTGATTTTCATTTTCAGACTCAATTTCCATCTCCAACCAATAAATTGACTTTTATTTGTCATATAAATTGCATTATATTCTCTAATAAATCAACCTGGCCTAAGATGTCACGATTTCTTACATTTTTGGGTCATGTTTTCCGCCTATACTTCTGTTCAGAAAGAGCTCATCTGTTTGTTAATGCTGAACTTAAAATTTAAAGACTGAAAAGATACTTTAATTAAAAGTGTGTATTTGTTTTTACAATAGAGTGAAATATTTTATTTAACAGGTAGCATCTATCCCAAAAATATGCATCCCCACACAAAGGATTTAACAATGTCTAACATTTGTGCAGCACAGAGTACTGAAACCTCCATTATCTTGTTTAAGTATCAAAGTCAGTGTGGGAGGTGGGTGGTACTGTTTTGGTTTTGAAGAAGACAAAATGAAACAGATGGTCGGTGAC
>NW_004443943.1:778002-807673 GCF_000243295.1 Trichechus manatus latirostris
TATATATAGGCCACCCAGCAGGAAAGAGACAGAGCTGGGGTTAAAAGAAACCTCGACTTTTGATTCTTTGGATCTTTATTTAAATCTCTCAGTAATACCAACTAACGCCAAAGAATAGTGAATGGGGCTTCTATCCTTTCACCCTATGGCTCTGTGATGACAAATGTATTGACAAGTTAAAACCACATTATTATTTATTTGAGTTAAAGACTCTCTCCTTCCAAAACTATGGTAAATGATTCCAAGATTAAAGTGAAATAAAAATAATTGAGAGGCCTCTTTTTCTCATTAGTTAGTTAGTTTGATTGTTTTAGGATTTCCTAAAAGCTCTGGAAGTGGTTTTAGCCAATGTTAAGAGGGTATTTTGAAATCAGGGTTGAGAATCCCTGTCTGATGTTGGGTTGGCTTTGTGAATTGGCATCATTAAAGCATGCCATTATTGCTGGTTTATGGTACATGATCATCTCTTCATTTTGTTTAGCAAAATATGCATTAAAAATTAAAATGCTATTTCAAAAGTAAACCACAGTACAAATATTTATCTAGGTCAGTGGATAAATATAGATGGACTGCAAACAGAAAAAAGAAAAAAAAAGCATTCTCAGCGAGCTTGAATCATGCTGTGATTTGGATTCGTCTTTGGTAACAACTTGAATGATCTTTCTCGACACTCAAGGTGGGAAATTCAAAATCCAGAGGGAAAAATGTAAGAACAACCCCATGAATCATTTAGTGTGAATTTGGTTTAAATTTATTTCAACTGAGGGAAGTTTCGTTTTTTTATCTACTCAAAAGAGCTAGTCCTAGTTTCAATCTTTTTCTGTTTATAAACAGCATTCCTCATATCCTTAGTTATAAGAAAAATATAACCTCTAACTTTATACATAATCCTTGCAGACATCATTCAACCATTAGTACCTTTTTGAGATCCAAATAAAAAGTAAAATAAAGGCCTGAGAAATTTATATTTTGCCAGAAGTTTTAGGTTCCTCTTTCACTTACTATATATATCACGTCCTCTGTACTGTGAAAATATTTGGCAAGCTTTGCAGCGTAACTTTCTTATTGGTCAAGACGACCTTCTGGCCTTGCACCTCCAAGCACAATAAGTAAAAATGGATATACCCCTTAATCTTTTTTAAAAAGAACACACCATTTATGTTTGACTAAAGATCTACATCTATCATCATTTTCATGTGGTTCCTTTATTTGTCGTATATACTCAGAACTTGCCTTCCTGTTTCACCCTAATGCTACAGATCCATTCCCACCCGCAGCCCTCACCCTACCAAAGGATTAAGATTTTACTTGCTTAAAAGGTGGGTGCCCTGCAAAATATATCCATTCATGTCTTCCCACCATGCACTGTTAACTGTGTAGCAACAGCAAATTATTATACTGCTTATGATGAATATTTTGATGTGGAAACTATAATTAAATTTATTTCAGTTTTCCAAGATCACAGATTTGCTTTACAGTGTTCCTAACTAAGCACAATGAATCTAGATACCCATTTTCCAAGTCCAAATGAGAGTACAAGTAAAAAGGTGATGTACAGAGTGGTAGCATTTTGATGGGGCTCTTTAATTAAAACTGGAAAGGAGATTGTCTTAGTTATCTAGTGCTGCTGTAACAGAAATACCTCAAGTGGATGGCTTTAACAAAGAGAAGTTTATTTCCTCACAGTAAAGTAGGCTAAAAGTTCCAATTCAGGGCATCAGCTCCAGGGGAAGGCTTTCTCTCTCTGTCGGCCTTCTCATCAATCTTCCCCCAGACGAGGAGCTTCTCCATACAGGGACCCTGGGTCCAAAGGACACGCTCTGCTCTGGGCACTGCTTTCTTGGTGGTATGAGGTCCCTCACTCTCTGCTTGCTTCCCTTTCCTTTTATCTCTTACAAGAGATAAAAGTTGGTGCCGGCCACACCCCAGGGGAACTTCCTTTACATTGGATCAGAGATATGACCTTAGTAAGGGTGTTACAATCCCACCCTAATCCTCTTCAACATAAAATTACAACATGGAGGACAACCACACGATACTGGGAATCATGTCACAGCCAAATTGATACACACATTTTTGGAGGGACATAATTCAATCCATGACAGAGGTGGTCTCTGTCTCAACCCATATCTCAGGTTCTCAGTGATATGGTGCTGTCTGCTGGCTTCCTGGGATATCTCACTGCTTATTGAACAGAAAATGCAATGTAGAAAACTAGAGTGGAAATGAGATTCTTAGTTACAAGACTCTTGCATCGTTCAGGTAGAAATGACAGTGACTCAGATTAGGATAGTGATGGTAATGGTGGTGATGACGGTTGTGAAAATAGAAAAGAGTGGAAGAATTTGGGATAGGTTTTGGCGGTAGAACTGATAACTAGACTTAGATGTTAAGGAAGGGCATAATCAAGGACATTCTTTAGGTTTTTCACCTGAGCTGCTGGGTAGATTGTGGGTGGGAGTAACATTTATTAAGATTGGGAGGAATGGGAAAAGAGTTCTGTTTTAAGACATGACATATTTAAGGTGCCTGTTAGCCATTCAAGGAGCCCTGGTGGTGCAGTGGTTAAAGCACTCGGCTGCTAATCAAAAGATCAGCAGTTCGAATCCACCAGCTGCCCCTTGGAAACCCTACGAGGCAGTTCTACTCTGTCCTGTAGGGTCACTATGAGTCGGAATCGACTCGATGACAACCGGTTATTAGCCATCCAACGATCCCTGTTGGCACAGTTGTTAAAGCACTCAGCTGCTAACCAAAAGATCTGTGGTGCAAACCCACCAGCTGCTCCACAGGAGAAAAATGTGGCAGTCTGCTTCCATAAAGATCTACAGCCTTGGAAACCCTGTGGGGTCGCTATGAGTTGGAATTGACTCGACGGCAATGGGTTTTTGTTTTTTTTTTTTTTTTTGGTTATTAGCCATCCAACTGGAGATGACAGTAGGATTTTTGGGCTGTGAGTTCAGATACTCTGAACATGTAGACCTCTTAGCACCCACTCAAATCCTTTGATATAAGATGCACTGTGGCATGATGGCCTGGGCAGTGTTGAGATGGATGGGAGAAGGGATTTCTCACATGCGAGTGCTTGAGTTGCAGAGACTACAGTTGATAGGACTCATTGTTGTCTGTACCTGCTTGCCTTCAAACCACAGAACCACTTGGGAACACTTAGCCTGGAATTCTGAGTGAGGGTCAACCTAGCAGCAGAGGGTAGAGGAGGCGCCCAGAAGGACCACTCAGTCCTGTCTGATAGAGGCTCCCAGTGTTGGAGTCCTTGCATTTTCCATATTGAATCTCTCTTAGCTATCATGGCATTTCTATTCCTCTGAGGGAAGACAGAGAGAGCTGTCAGACCTCTTTCACTGAATATGTTTGACTCATAATAACTTAAATAACTAGAATTCACACATCAGCTTACTACTCTTCCAAGATGGCCCCCAATCATCCTCACCTCCTTGTATTTAGTTTTTGTATAGTCTCCTCCCACATTGAATCAGGGCTGAGGGCTGGTCTGTGTTACCAACACGGTAAGGTGGAGGCGAAGATGGGTGACTTCAAAGGCTAGGTCATAAGTGTATTGCAGCTTCCACCTTGCTCTCTTGGCTTGCACACTCTGGGGAAAGCCAGCCTCCATATTCTGAGGACACTCAAGCAGTCCTGGAGAGTTCCATGTGGAAAGAAACTGAGATCTCCCACTGCCAACCATGTGAGTGAGCCCCCTTGGAAGTGGATCCTCCAGCCTTCAGAAGACTTTAACTGACATCTGACCATAACCTCCTAAGAGACCGCAAGCCACAACCACCCATCCAAAACTGCTCCAGAATTCTCGAACCACAGGAATAGTGAGAGATTAAATAAATGATTATTGTAGTTCTAAGTTTTGGGAGTGATTTGTTATGCAGCAGTGGATAAATAGTTCATCCTTTAAAAAAAATAGTATTGTTGTTGTTATGAGCAATCTTACGACTAGAACTTTCTATCTTACATGGAAAATAAATTCGCCCATGAGTTTTTCAGAAAGGAAACATCCAAACAATCAACTCACAGACTCTCTGAAATCGCAAACTCTGTGCTAAGGAACCAATACAGCAGAAACTGTGATTGGTTTGTACATAAAGAAGCTGAAAAATCTAACTTTGTTAAACTGTGGTGTCTTATGAGCTCAGCCTGCATAATCAAGCAAAGCACAAAAATATTTTGGATCTTTTGTTTTTATGTCACAAACAGTCCCAAAGTTCAGAGGAAGGAACTTTGGTGTTTCCTTTACACCAAAGCAGACTGAGGTGTGCCATTTTATTTATCAGAGAAGAGGAAGTTACATGATTATGAATTCTTATTATCAGTCACAATTATTCACAGCAAGAGTCAAATAGGATATAACTTCTAATTAAAACTTGCCAGAAAGAAAGATTTTTTTTCCTTCTTCTTATTTTTTTTGGAGGGGCGGGGCTCGAAACTTGTTTACTTTTAACAGAAATCTGAACTAATAGAATTTATTAAGTTGCAAGCCTGTTTTCTTTGCAAGCTCCCTGAAACATAATCTGAAAATCTGGTGTATTAGCCTGACCCTGCTGCGGCTAGCAGTTGGGAGTATCTTCTACCCCAATGTTATAATAGCTAAATACTGACAATCCTCTACTATTTTAATAATTTTCAAGTTTGCTTTGCATCCATTATCTCATTTGAATCTCAAAACCACCTTGTAGGTAGGCACCTCAGCTATCATTATCTCATTTCAACAGATAAGAAAACTGAGGTCCAAAAAGATTATTAACCAGCCTAATTTGTTTGAACAACTTACAAAATTACTTTACCTGTCTGAGAAATGAGTGGGCTAGACTGTTTCCTGAGGTCTATTATAGTAATAAAAATCCTTTACTCAAAGCAGCCTCAGCAAGATCAAGTCACTTTGTGAGCTACAGAAAGCTACTAGACTTCTAGTTAGAAGATCTGGATCTTGGTTCTATTATTTGCTGAACCTGAATACTTAGAGGAATCATTTAAACTTCCTGAATCTCAGTAGCCTTATCTATAAATGAGTTCCTGAGTGGTACAAATGGTTAATGCACTGGGCTGCAAGGTTGGAGGTTCAAGTCCACCCAGAGGTGCCTCAGAAGAAAGGTCTGGTGATCTACTGCCCAAAAATCAGCCACTGAAAACCCTATGGAGCGCAGTTCTACTCTGATACACATGGGGTGACCATGAGTCAGAACCAAGTTGATGGCAACTGGCTTTTTTTGTCTATGTACCTCATAGAGTTATTTTGATGGCCAAATGAAATAAAATACATGAATCACTTATTATTCTAATCTTAACTGGTCTTAACCTAGTTAGTTAATTTCCCTGAGCCCCAGGTTCCCATGTGTAAAATGCATATAACAGACAGGAAGCGGCTTTACTTTTGGTAAGGTATAGTGGGTGCTGTGGTGCGCCCCCAAGTCCCTCCTTTAGAACTGCAGCACTCAGTCCCCTTGCCTGAATCACTGGCATCCAACAGCTCTCAGCTTAGTCCCTATTGAAAATTGCCTTCAGCTGAAGACAGCCGCCTTACCCAAGACCACATCCTCTTTCCCAGAAGGCCGCCCATATCCAATTTCTGTCAACACAGAGCTATAAATAACAGGCCTTTTTGTTTCAGTTTGGAAAAACTCTAAAGGACCATCCCAGCTCCAGAGCAAATTGTGAGATGGACTCAGACCTTTGTTAGAACTGAATCTCAGTCCATCCTCTCCCTCTGCCCAGTCTGGTTTCCTTCAGTCCCTCAAGGATATTGTTCCGCTAGAGCACCCCTTCTTTTTTTTTTTATTGTTGTAGTTTAAATTAAGTTTACATTTCCAGTTAGTCTCCCATACAAAAATTTATACAATACATACGTTGTTATGTGACCCTAATTGCTCTCCCCATACAGCGACAGCACCCTCCTCCTTTCCACCCTTGTTTCCGTGTCCATTCAACCAGCTCCTAACCCTCTCTGCTTTCCCATCTCACCTCTGGACAGAAGCTGCCCATTTAGTCTCTTGTATCTACCTGAGCTAAGAGACACACTCCTCACGAGCATCAGTTTATGTTCCACAGTCCAGTCCAGTCCCTGTCTGAAGAGCTGGTCTCAGAAATTGTTTTATTTCTGGGCTGATAGAGAATCCAGGGGCCATGCTCTCTGGGGTTCCTCCAGTCTCATTCAGACCATTAAGTCTGGTCTTCTTACTAGAATTTGAGTTCTGCACCCCACCTTTCTCCTCTCCATCAGGGACTCTCTGTCGTGTTCCTTGTCAGGGCTGTCATTGGTGGTAGCTGGGCACCATCTAGTTCTTCTGGTCTCAGGCTGATGAAGTCTCTGATGTGGCCCTTTCTGTCTCTGGGCTAATACTTTCCTTGTGTCTTTGGGAGAGCACCCCTTCTTATAAACTACTTACATGCAAATTTCCACCTTACGTTCTGTTTTCTGGGAACCCAACCATCATGTTGAAATAACACATATTGAAAGTGCTCTGAAAACTGTAACGTTATCTGCAATGGTTGGATATCATTTACCATAGCATAAAGTGGATTATCTAGAAAATATTGAACTGATGTGTGTTTTTTTTTTATTATTATTATTCCTATAAATTTATTCCTCTGCAGCCATTTAACCAGTGTGGCCCTGGGGAAGACAAAGAGCAAGTGACACCTTGCACAGCAGTAGGATATTATGTAGAAGCAGCTCCTTGGGGGCAAGAAGGGAAAGTTTAGGGAAATTTTCAGTTTAGGGAGGGAAGAGGAGAGATGGAGGACTTAGAAAAAGGAGGTCACATACTGGTGTCCACACTTAACCCCTCTTGGGGTGCAATCTGTGTGCAGAGGTGACAGAAACATCCAGATAGGTTCAGGGGAAACTGGAAACCTTGGGGCTAGTGGCTGGTTCCTCTGGGAAGAGGCTGAGGGATAGGAGCTGCAAGATAGGAGAAACTCCATGAGCTTAGTATGTCTTAGAAGCAGGGCTTTGAACCCTTTCATTCCAGTTCAAACCTCTGCTGAGAATTTGCGTTTCTAACAGGTTCCCAAGAAGTTATACATAAGAATCACTTGGGGATCTAGTTAAAATGTAGATTCTGATTCAGTATACCTGGGATTCGAAGCTCTACTTAGAAGCAATAGCCCAGCATTGGCAGAAAGGGTCCAGAGAGTGGAGCCCAGTTTCCCATGGTTTGTGTGTGCCTGGTGGCTTGCAGGCAATCCAGAAATTCAAGCTTCTCCTCCCTCCCCTCCAAGCAGAGGGAGGACAGGATGCTGAGCATGGGGGCGGACCGGCAGAAGTCTGGGCTTGGGAAGAGGAGGAAGGAACTCTGCAAGGCCATCAAAGCACTAAAGACTGCTGAAAATATGACAAGCTGACTTCAGTGAGAAATCTTAATGAGATAATGGCAAGCTATGGAAATGGGTATGAAGACTGCAAAGTTGTCAGGGAGGTAGAAGAAAAATCACTGCATGCCACAGGATAGAAATGTTTTCCTTTTAAAGAGAATTATTAAACACATAGATACATAAATAACTGGAAAGTAACTTACATGTTTTTGTTTGTCATCTGTGTATGTTATATATTTCAGCTCATGTATTAGGGCCTCTAGCGTTGATCCTATTTTTTCTTGTATGATCTTTATAGTTTTGGCTTTATATTTAGGTCTTTGATCCATTTTAATTAGTTTTTGTATATAGTGTGAGGTATGGGTCCTGTTTCATTTTTTTGCAGATGGACATCTAGTTTTGCCAGCATTATTTGTTAAAAAGACCGTCTTTTCCCCATTTGATGGACTTTGGGCCCTTGTTGAAGATCAGGTGACCATAGGTGAATGGATTTACATCTGGGTTCTCAATTCTGTTTCATTGGTCATTGTATCTGTCATTGTACCAGTACCAGGCTGTTTTGACTACTGTAGCTATACTGTAGGTTCTGAGGTCAGGTAGTACGAGTCCTCCTACTTTATTCTTCTTCTTCATTAGTGCTTTACTTATCCAGGGCTTCTTCCCTTTCCATATAAAGTGAATGATTAGTTTTACCATCTCTTTAAAGAATGTTGTTGGTTTTTGGATCAGGACTACATTATATTTGTAAATCGCTTTGGGTAAAATTGTCATTTTCACAACGTTGAGTCTACCTATCCATCAACATGGTATGTTTTTCCATTTAAGTAGATCTCTGTTGGTTTCTTGCAGTAGTGTTTTGTAGTTTTGTTTGTAGAGGTCTTTTACATCCCTGGTTAGACTTATTCCTAAGTATTTTTTTTTTTAGGGGCTATTATAAATAGTATTGTTTTCCTGATTTCCTTTTCATTGTTCTCTTTTTGGTATATAGGAATCCAACTGATTTTTGTATGTTTATCTTGTATCCTGTTGCTCTGCTGAATATTTCTATTAGTTCCAGAAGTTTTCTTGTGGAGTCTTTTGGGTTTTCTACATATAGTATCATAACATCCACTAATAGGGACTGTTTAACTTCTTCATTACCAGTTTGGATACTCTTTATTTCTTTTTCTTCCCTTATTGCTCTAGCTAGGACTTCAAGCAGAATGTTAAATAAGAGTGATGATAAAGAGCATCTTTGTCTTGTTCCTGTTCTCAAGGGGAATGTTTTCAGCCTCTCTCCATTAAGAGTGTTGGCTGTTGGTTTTGCATAGATGCCCTTTATTATGTTGAGAAATTTCCCTTCTATACCTATTTTATTGAGAGTTTATCATAAATGGGTGTTGGACTTTGTCAAATGCCTTTTCTGCGTCAGTTGAGATGATCATGTCATTCTTTTCTTTTATTTATATAGTGGATTACATTGATTGATTTTCTAATGTTGAACCATCCTGGCATAACTGGTATGAATCCTACTTGGTTGTGGTGTATTATTTCTTTGATATGATGCTGAATTCTATTGGCTAGAATTTTGTTGAGAATTTTTGCATCTATATTCATGAGAAATGTTGGTCTGTAATTTTCTTTTTTGTGGTCTCTTTGCCTGGTTTTGGTGTCAGGGTTATGCTGGCTTCACAGGATGAATTTGGAAGTGTCACTTCCTTTTCTATACTCTGAAATAGTTTGAGTAGTACTGGTGTAAGTTCTTCTCTGAGTGTTTTGTAGAATTCTCCAGTGAAGCCATCTGGGCCAGGGCCTTTTTCTGTTGGAAGTTTTTTTTTAAATTTCCTTTTCAATCTCTTCTCTTGTTATGGGTCTGTTCAGATTTTCAATATCATTTTGTGTTAGTTTGGTTATGTAGTATGTTTCTAGAAATTTCTCCATTTCCTCTAGGTTTTCAAATTTGTTGGAGTATACTTTTTCATAATACTCTGTTATGACCCTTTTTATTTCAGTTGGGTCTGTTTGTAATGTCCCCCATTTCTTATTTTGGTAATTTGTGTCCTCTCCTGTTTTTCTCTTGTACATTTGGCCAGTGGTTTGTTGATTTTGTTGATCCTTTCAAAGAACTAACTTTTGGTTTTGTCGATTCTTTCTATTGTTTTTCTATTCTCTATTTCATTTATTTCTGCTCTGATCTTTGTTATTTCCTTTCTTCTGGTGGCTGTGGGCTGTTTTTGCTGTTCTATTTCTATTTGTCCGAGTTGTGTAGCTAATGTTTTGATTTTGTCCCTTTCTTCTTTTTTGATGTGTGCATCTATTGCTATAAATTGTCCTCTGAGAACTGCCTTTGCTGTGTTCCAAAGGTTTTGGTATGATGTGTTTTCATTCTTATTTGATTCTAGGAAATTTTTGATTCCATCTCTGATTTCTTCTATTACCTCCTGGTTTGTAAGCAGGGTGTTATTCAGTTTCCGTGTAATTGATTTTTTCCCTTGCTCTTTCTGTTGTTAATTTCTACCTTGATGGCACTGTGGCCAGAGAAGATACTTTGTATTATCTCAGTGTTTTGTATTTTGTTGAGGGTTGCTTTGTGGCCTAAGATGTGGTCTGTTCTGGAGAACGTTCCATGTGCATTGGAAAAGAATGTGTACTTTGCAGCTGTTGGGTGGAGTGTTCTATATATGTCTATGAGGTCAAGTTGCCTGATTGTGCCCTTTAGGTCTTCTGTATCTTTGTTGAGTTTCTTTCTAGATGTTCTGGCCTTTACTGAGAGTGGTGTGTTGAAGTCTCCTACTATTGTTCTGGAACTGTCAGTTTCTATTTTCAGTGCTGATAGAGTTTGTTTTATGTATTTTGGAGCCCTGTTTTTGGGGGCATAGATATTTATTATGGTTATGTCTTCATGATGGATCATCCTTTTAATCATTATATAGTGCCCTTGTTTGTCTTTTATGGTGGATTTTGTTTTACAGTCTATTTTATCTGAGATTACTATTGCCACTCCTGCTTTTTTTTGGTAGTTGTTAGCTTGATATATTTTTTCCCATCCTTTGATGTTTAATAAATTTACATCTTTGTTTCTGAGGTGTGTCTCTGGTAGACAGTATGTTGATGGATCCTGTTTTTTATCCATTCTGTCACTCTCAGTCTCTTTATGGTGCGTTTAGGCCGTTTACATTCAGTGTAATTATTGATAAGTGTGAGTTTATTGCTGTCATTTTGTAGTGCTTTTTTGTGGTGCTGACGTTTTCTTTGTTCCTCTTACTCTTCTATGCTGAATCTCCTATGCCGAATTCCTTCTGTTTGTGGGTGTTTTTCATTTCTTTTGTTTTTGTAGATTTTGTTTTTACCTAGACTTTATGTTTTCTTCTTTATTTTGATGAGTAGGTTTGTTAACTTTCTTTGTGGTTACCTTGAAATTTATCCTTATCTTCCTAGGTTTGAACCAGTCTATTATTACTTGGTATCGCCTTGCCTTCCTCTCCATTAAAAAGTTCTAAACCTACACCGTTTATTCCCTCTTTTATTTTTCTGACGTTGTTGTCATTTACATATTAACCTCTCTGGTTCCCTGTTACAATTCTTTTGGTTTTGGTAGTCCCTGAGAGTTCATTTCCTAGGTTGGTATCTGGCTGGTACAATCTTGTGTCTTAGATTCAGGCTGTGGTCTGATGTTGTTTGTTCTCAGACCAAAAGACTCCCTTTAATAATTCTTGTAATTTTGGTTTTTACATATTCCCTTAATTTCTGTTTATTTGGAAATGTCTTAATTTTACCATATATTTGAATGAGAATTTTGCAGGATATATTATTCTTGGTTGGCAGTTTTTTTTCTTTCAAGGTTTTATATATGTTATCCCATTGCCTTCTTGCCTGGTTTCTGCTGAATAATCAGAGCTTAGTCTCATTGTTTCTTCTCTGTACGTGACTTTTTGTTTTTCTCGAGCTGGTCTCAGGATTCTTTCTTTGCTTACCGTTTTAGCCAGTGTGGTTATGATATGCCTTGGTGATTTTCTTTTGGGGTCTATCCTATACGGGGTTCGTTGAGCTTCTTGGATGGTCAGCTTTCCATCTTTCATAATATTATGTAAGTTATCTGTCAGCAGTTCTTCAATGATCCTCTCTGTGTTTTCTGTTTTCTCCTCCTGTTCTGGAACTCCAAACACTCAGAAATTTTTGCCTTTGATTGTATCCCACATAATTCTCAGGGCTTGTTCATTTTTCTCTGTTCTTTCTTCTAACTTTTCCTCAGAGTTGTATCCAAGTGTTTTTCTTCAATTTCGCTGATCCTATCTTCCAATCTTTTCAAACCTTCTCCTCAGCCCTTCTATGATACTGTCCATTTCTGAAATCTTGTTATTTACCTTTTGGATTTCTAATTGTTCTTTTTGTATGGTTTCTAGTTGTGAATTTATTTTGGCATTTTGTTCCTGTGGTATTTTCCTGAATTATTCCATTTTTTAGTCTGTATTTTCTATAAATTTTTCTTCCTTTTACATGAATTTGTCTATTTTTTTTTCTCATTTTTGTCTGCTTTTTGCTTCAACTCTTGGATATCTCTGAATATTATAGATTTGAATTCCCTATCAGGTAGTTTTAGTTCTTTTCTTCTACTGGAAAGTTATCTGGTGTTTTATTTTGGATGCCTACTGGAACCACATTGTCCTATTTTTTATATATTTTGATATTGTCTGCTGTCTTTGGGGCATTAAGTAGTTATTTTCTTCATTTATTGCTTGTAGATTTGCTTGTTTCATCCTGCTTTTTTGTTTTATTTGATTATATCTGAGCAGGTGGGCTGTGTGTTCTTTGTTGTTTGTTTGTCAGCACGATACTTTTCACCTCCTTGTCCAATGGGCAGGGTCAGTCGCTCAGCTATGGTGCAGTAGGGCAGGTCCAGCCAAAGAGGAGTTGCTGGGATGGGTTATTTGTGGAAGGTACTAGGGCTGACAGGGCCGGCTGGGGATAAGTGCAAGGCGGGTTCAGATCGGCCATGCCTGTGCTGCTCGGGGGTGTGATGTTCAGCACATGGTGCAGGTAGGCAGGAAAGAAGGGGGAGATTGTAATCTATGGAGCTAAGATGGGTATGGGAAAAAGGAGAGAGAAACAGGAGCCAAAAAATAAAAAAAAGTGCTAAGGGAGCTTGCCACTGGAGTGGAGAGATGAGAAACCAAGAAATGGAGAAAAACAAAACAGGAAAAAAAAAAAAAAAGACAAAGGGAAAAAGAAAATAAATAAATCGAAATTAGAAAAAAGAAAAGCTCCTAGGGATCCCACCGGTGCGGCTGTGAAGACTGCGGAAATGGCTCCCAGGTCTCGAAGTACAGCCTGGATAGAAGGGGTAGAGATGTCACACAGCACCAGGTATTCAGGAGACAAGAAAAGAAGATAAGTATAGAGAGACAAGAAACTGAGAAATGAAGAAAGACAAACAGAAAAAAAGAAATGCTCCCAGGGATCCCATGGAGTGGCTGCGCAGACCAGAGAAGTGGCTCCCAAGCCACACAGTATAGCCTGGCTAGAAGGGGCTCTCTAGCCTCAAAAAGAAAAAGAAAACAAACAAACAAGTCAAGAGAACAAAACAAAACAAACAAACAAGAACAAAAAAAAGCCCTGGGGATCCCACCAGCATGGCGGCACAGGCCAGGGCAGTCGTTCCCCCGTTGAGCAATGCTTCACAGCCTTTCAAGAAGAAACAAAGTTGGCACTTGGAGCCAGGTGTTTGAGAGAAAGGTGGGGGAGGTTGTTTCTTCAGGGAAGAAACCAAAAGAAGTGGAAAATAGCAACACTAGCAACAAACAAATGGCACTCAGGGAGCCGGCCAGTGTGGGCGGGGCAAATTCAAGCTGCCTGGGGACAAAGCCAGTGCCTCCTGTCCAAAAGACTGTAGCCGCTGGGAAGCAGAGGAGGCTGAGTTGGGGGTGGGGGGGAATGAATGGTAAGGGTTGGTATAACACATTTTTCTGGTTACTGGTTATTCTGTCTCCTGCTAGGAGCTCTGTGAAGCTGCTTTCCATTACTCCCTGTCCGCCGATCTCCGATGTGGGCAGGGTGAAGCCAAGTGGCACGGAGCCTGGACTTCCTGGCCAGCTGAGCAGCTGCAGCCAGCTGTGAAGTGGCAGAGGTGGAGCAGAGGTGGAGAAGGATAGGGGTTGGGAAAGCATATATCACTGGTTACTGGGTCCTCTATCTCCTGCTGGGGGCCCCATGAAGCTGCTTTCCCGTACTCCCTGTCTGCCGATCTCCGATAGGAGTCCCAGATGGCGAATCCATGCTGTGTTAACTGATAGGGGACATCCACACATATCTTTCCTCGCTCTCTGTTCTCTGTCAGTTTCTAATTCCATTCAGTGCTTGGCTGAGTTCTTTATCTGTTCATTTGATGCTTAGGATTCTAGAATTGATGCTTGTCTCTGTTTTACTTAGTTTTTTGGGTCTTTGCTGTGGAAGGACGGTGTGGTGCTTCTGTCTATAGGGCTATGTTGGCTCTGCCTCTCCTAAACATACATTTTCAATGCATACTTAGGTAACAATTAAGGAAATGAAAAACTGCAGCAAAGTGCATGTTATTGACAAATTGAACTCTCTGGGTGATCTTCACATGTAATTTGCTTGAATATAAGCTTTAGTACAATAATTCTTGAAGTATACTTTTTATTTAATATGTTCCTCTGAGAATTAAAAAAAAAAAAAGTGGTATATGCGTCGAAAAAATCTGGCCAGGATGTACTCCAAAATGTTAACAGGAGTTTTCTCCTCAAGGTAGAATTACAGTTGGTTTTTATTTCCTTTTTCATAATTCTTATCTATCCCAAATTTTCTATAATGAGTACATTATTTTCTGAGTCATAAAATAAACCAATAAATGCTTACAAAGAGTTTTAGAGCAACCACCATCTGATTCTCTTGGTAAAAATTCTCTTTAATGGAACTGAAAAGCAGACAGTGGGAGATGACGGAGTCTTCTATGTCATGGCAAAAAGTTGGGATCATATTCCAGAATTTAAGGAGAGCTGGTGAAAGATTTGAGTCTGGTCAAGATCACTTTAGGTACAGTGTGAAGAATGGATTAGAAGGGAGTAAGAGGCACAATGTCCATTTAATAGGCAGTTACAAGAATCTGATGGAATAACACACTTTGTGGACCTCCTGAGATCCCCTGACTGCCTCCTTCTCTCTGTCTAGGCCAGAGATCCAGCTGTGCTGAGTTGTTGCTCTCCTTTGGAAGTTGGATGAGATACCACACCTTGGGCATGGAATCTGCCTTCCTGAGCAGCCACCAAGGCACCAAATGATACAACCTAGAAATTTGGCTTTCCATGGGGTAAACCTTAACTAATGACAAGTGGAGACAGGAGAGAGGCAAGCAGATACATTTCTCCTTCTTTCTCTTTCTGTGGCTAGTTAGAGATGCAGTTCCTCGTTGTAACTCTTCCAGAGAAGTCCCGTGCCTGCTGAATGATTTCTTGTATCACTGCATGACAGTAACCAGTGTGGTAACACAGTGCCTCTCACTGCATCACATCTTCCTTTGCTTCACTTTCCTTTTCCCCCTCACTCTCACCATCCTAGGCTTGCACTTTGCTAACAGAGTGTCTCAGGCTCTGCTTTCAAGGGTAGCTGGGATAAGACCACCTTTACTAACAAAGTAGCATTGGGAGATAGATACGAGGGCAAAAAATTCCAGAATTTAGGAGGTGGTATTGCCACCAATTTGCTAATCAATCGAGTATGTGGGGAGTGAAGGAAAGGAGAATATTTAAGTTGACCCGGAGGTTTCTAGCTTGGGCAACCAAGTAGCCAGCACCAGCACAATTCCTAGCACATATTAAGCCCTCAGCTAATATTTACCAGATGAATGAATGCACAAATGATGGTATCATAACTAAGGTAAAGACTGCAGGAGGTGTGTTTATTAATGTATCATGTATCAGAGTAACCTGAAGAAAATTTTAACAAACATTAGGGGGAAGAGTGTTTCCAGTCTTTTCATGAGAGGCCCTGATGCAGATATGTATCAGGTGACCAAGACCTTGAAAACGAGTGTGGAAATGTTGAGCCTAGATGGGTGCTGGCAGCCTGTTCATGGTTCAGATAGATTTTATTCTTGTTGAACCTGAATATGTACCTGGTTTGTTCCAGATAACACAGTGGAGTTTAAAACATCTCAATTGTCCATGAGTCACAGAGCAGCCAGGTACAGTTAACACACTGTTAAATCCTGAACCTCTCATTTCTAAGCTATTTTCATTTTCATAGAAAAACAGAGTTAAAGAGTCTTCCAGAGATGATCTGCCCAACTCCCCTGGTTGAGGGACAATTTGGCACACAGGTTTAGGAAAAGCACTGATATTTGTTTTTCCGTAGAGCTGACTGACACTGAACTACCAAATAACAATATTATGTTATAGAAAAGCTGGCCAAAACAAGCTTCCAAAAAAAACCAACTGCCATCGAGTCAATCTCGACTCATAGTTACCGTGTAGGTCAAAACAGAACTGCCCCATAGTGTTTCCGAGGCTGTAAATCTTTATGGAAGCAGACTGCCACATCTTTCTCCCACGGAGCGGCTGGTGGGTTCCAACCACTGACCTTTCGGTTAGCAGCCAAGAGCTTAACCACTGCACCACCAGGGTTACTTAAAAAAAAAAAAAAAAAAAAAGCTAACCGAACTAAAAAGTAAGGAGCATCTTTTAGTCAATCATAATAGGGTAGGTGACCCCCTAATGTACAGTTTCTTTTTTCTTTTTGCAAAGTTACAGTTGTTTTGACCTAAATGGAACTTATGGCTAAGCATAAATGCTAGAGTAGAAATTGCTGTAAAATAATCATTGTGCTTGCTGTTAAAACTAAAATTACTGATTTAAAACCATAATGAAAACTCCAATGCCAGTTATGGTGGAACAGTGTATTATGATACAAAATCTTCAAGGCAGGAGAAAGTCAGTATAGTCAAGTGTTTTAAATATATAGTTTATTGAAAAATACCCATACATAACTTACTATGTTCCAGGCACTAAGAATTTTGCAAGTATTATTCATTTAATCCTCATAACAGTCCTATAAAGCAGCCACTATTCTTATCCTCATTTTACAGATGAGGAAGCTGAGACACCAAGAGGTCAAGTAACTTGCCCAGAGTCACAGACTAGTGTGGTGGACCTAGGATTAGAACTCATTTCCCAACTGCCTTGCTTTTGAGGGTCATGGTGCATCTTTAAACACCCAATTTGACAAACTGTTTACACTATGAAAAGCAAGGGGGAGCTGAGAGTAATAGAGAAGAAATAGATTCATGTTTCCCATCTCATGCTATTCCAGTGCAGGGCCAGATAACCCAATAAGCAAGGTACTGCATGGGCCCAATTGTGCCTTCCCACCAATCTACAGCACACAATTTCACCTGTCTCCCACCACAGCCAAGATGTGATGAAACCCACGTGAGATTACTCACCGCAGATTAGCATGTAAATACAATTAAGCCCGTGTGTACCTTGCTCAACGAAGCTGGTACCTACCTTGCTTACTGGTTAATCTGCCCCTGTTCCAGTGTATACACTTATTAAGTAAAACAGTAAAACAGAATTACTCGTAACTGTTTACATTGTTGTCTTTCTCTCTCAGATTGAGTAAATATAGATTGAATCACATATTTATATAGATGCAGATTATGACTACATTCTTATAGTCAGTGTCCATCTTGGAGCAGTAGCCAATCATGCTGGGGAAGAATGGAATTTTCTTGAGCTCACACTGGATGAGAGAGACTTTTCTTCCCCACTGCTGCTCCAAGCATGAGTCTCTCTTCATTCTTTCAGGTCTTCATATTCAAGAAATATTTATTGGGTGTCTTTGACATGCCAGGCACTATTTTAGACTGGAGACACTTTACTGAAGAAGATTGAGCAAGTACCTACCTCTGTAGAGCATATATTCTAGAGGTGAGACAAATAATAATCAAGTAAACAGGTTTAAAAAAAGTTGAAAGATTTGGTAAGTGATATGAAGGAAAATAAACCAGGGTAATTGATTAGACAGTGGCTATGGCTATGTTGTATCCATATTAGATGGGATGATCAGTCTTCTCTGAGGTGACATTTGAGCAGAGATCTGAATGAGGAAGGAAGTCGCAAGATCTGGAGGTTAAGAGGAAATGATAGCTCAGACAGAGGAAACAGCAAGTGAAAAGACTCTGAAGCAAGAGTGTGCTTCACATTTCTGAGGAACATGGAGAAAGCCAGTGTGACTGGAGAGGAATGAGCAAGGAAGAATGTGGTGGAAGATGAAGTAAGAGCATTAGGAAAGAGTCAGATCATGTGAGCCATGGTTAGGAGTGTGGATTTTATTCCAAATGTGATGAGAGACTACAAGAGGATTTTGAACAGGAAAGTGAGCAGATTTCATTCACATTTTAAAAGGATGGCTTTGGCTACTCTGTGGAGAATGAAATTTAGGGTAGAGGAATGGAAGCAGGGAAAACAGGGGGTTATTGAAGTACATTGGGGAAGAAATGATGGTGACTTGAACTAGATTGCTAGTACAGGAGGTAATAAAAATGGGTGGGATTTGGGCTGTACCGATATCTTCATCCATATCGGTATCTGTAAATTAGAGCTGACAGGAGTGGCTGGTAGATTGGACATGGAATGTGAGGGAGAGGAATCTAGAGAGACGGAGGAGGAACTATGTTATTATTTGGAAAATATTTCTTAGGGAAGGTGATGAGAGAAAAACACAGGGGAGATATCCTGAGGTAAACTGGGACTGGGGCCATGACTACAGGGGTCACAATCCTTCACTCCTGGAGGACTTTCTTGGTAACATGACAGGAGGCCCAGAAGAGGGCACACTTCTCTCTTCTAGCCAGAACCATGGTCACCTTCAGTTACAAGTCCTTTCCTCTGCTGACAAGTCACCCCTCAGACCACAGTAATGGCCAGAGGGGGCAAAAAAATTCTACCCTTTTGCAGTGGTGGAAAAAGTTACTACAGGGGGGATCAGTGTCGTACAGGAACTATTCTATTGATATACTATAAACACATACGCATCTCATACATTTTAAATGCATATGATATGAATATTTCCATTATATGTATAGAAATACATTAGTATTTACCTGGTTAGAGGTACTTTACCTGGCTGTTTAGTTCAGTACTGGTCTCAGAGAATTTAAAAGACTCACATAAACTCCAACAGCTGCCCTGACCTTTTCAGAATTATGCTTTATGCACATCAAAAAGTTTTTCCACCATTTGTCTGTCAGTTTGTTGTACTGTGGTGGCTCGCGTGTTGCTGTGATGTTGGAAGTTATGCCACTGGTATTTCAAACATGAGCAGAGTCACCCATGGTGGACAAGTTTCAGTGGCTCTTCCAGACTAGGAAGAAAAGCCTGGCAATCTACTTCGAAAAGTTAGCCAATGAAAACCCTATGGATGACAACAGAACACTGTCTGACTCCCTTGCTTGGATGTTATCAGGAGGATAAATTGCTGGAGGAGGACATTATGTTTGGTGAAGCAGAGGGCCAGTAACGGCAAGGGAAATCCTCGGTGAGATGACCTGGCACACTAGCTGCAGTCAATGCACCTCATGGGCAGCCACCACCCATCTGTCAGAGAAGGCTTGGGTATTGTCATGATGCTGAACAGGTTTCAGTGGCGCTTCTAGACTAAGACAAGAAGAATGGCCTTGTGATCTTCTGAAAATCATCCAGTGAAAATCCTGTGGATCACAACAGTCAGATCTCCAACTGATCACGGGTATAGTGCAGGACTGGGCAGCGGTTGTACGTGGTGTTGCCATAAGACCTTGGGACTCGACTGACAGTTAATGACAACAACGTTATAGGTACAGTTACATTTTCGAAATGGTGAAACTGAGGCACCAAGCATGGAGAGGTTGAGTAATTTGCCACGGGTCACAGAGGTAAGAATGGAAGATGTCTGAACACTCTACCGGGAGGACCTAATACCCTCTCTTTTGATTATTCTCTGTAAATAAAGCCTGACAGTCTTTGGCAGAGGAAACTAAATCTTGTTCAGAGTTTCAGCCGATGAACAAGGTGGACTAGAGAGCACCCATTCAAGCACTTTCCCCCTAATGGGGCAGATGTGCCATAAATTGGAGAGAGCAGTGAACGGAATTATTTTATTTTGCTACAGAATATGTGATATTGGGGCCACCGGCTAAAAAAGGAACCAACATCTTTTAATATCATTTCCCTGTTGGTTGTGATTTTTCTTTTAGGACATCCCCCCGCCCCCTCTGGTTTTCTAAATTGTCCCCAAACATTTGCACAACAACCTGGGGCGCTGTGACACCCTGAGATGAAAATTTAAGGACAACTTGGATGAAAGACAGCTTTTAAGTAAAAACACGGTCTGCCCTAGCCTTGGTTAAACAAATCGAACGGAAACGGTTTGTTCAGATTGGAGCATCCAACAGACGCAGGCTCTTGGAAACATCCCTGACTTCTTGGCAAACATTGTTGCTTAGCAAGACTTCAAAACTGCGCGCAAACGTCCGGAACGCACAGATTTCTTCCTACAATCTCAGGTTTTGGAGATAGTCGAGAGGGCACTTGCAGCTTCTCCCTCTCTGGGTCAGCGGGCTGGGGTGGGGGTGGCGGGATGAGTGCGGAGTGGCGAGGAAGAGGAGTGCAGATAGACGGGCCGGTTTATCTGACATGACGCTTCTCGCCATCCCAGGAAGGTCTAGGGGAGGCAAGGAGCGAGTGGCTCTGCCTGAGGAAAGGCTAGCTTCTCCGCGCTGGAGCAGAAGGCGGGGACTCACTAGGATTGGGCCCCCTCCCCTCCAGGGAGCATCCCTGTCGGCCTCTCCGCCTGCCACCTCTTTCTGGAGACCAGGGTTGCAACATCCCACGCCTTGGGGCGGGCTCGGTGACGCGGCGGGACGAAGCACTACCGTTTACAGGCACGACCCAGTTTGCCCCTAGCACTTGCCCTACCCGCGCGTCTCCAGCTTCCCAATCACCCCCACCACCACCACCCCAGCGCGGCTGCAGCACCCCAGCAACCCCGGCCGGTGGCCGGCCTCCTTCCAACACCCCAACCCGCCGACTGGCTCAGCTCGCGCCCCTGGGGCTCCTAGCGGGTCTAGACTTTGGCTGCCAGGGCTGGAGGGAGGAGCCGCAGCCGCAGCATCCCGCCCCTGGAGTTCTTTGACTCCTCAGCCCCCTGAACATCTGCCTGCAGGGTTTAGCGCTCCAGATGTGGCTCCTGGGCGGCCAGATGTGCGCGCTCCCCCGCCCGGAGCCCTGCGGCCGGCGAGTCTCGGCGGGCGCGTGGGAGGGACCGGGAGTTTTCCCTTCAAGCTGAGTTAAAAGCTGCCGGAACTTCATCTCGTTGGGCTCTACGCCTTTGACCCCTAGCCCTCTGGGTCATACTGCGTATAGGTTTCCAATCCTGCCTCTGTCCGAGCGGCCTTTGGAGCCTCTCAAACCAGTAGGGAAAAAAAAAAGCAGCTCTACAGAATTCCCAAAGGAAAATCCCCATGATTTGACCAGGCGACCCTAGTCATGGTCGTGGAACTCCAGCTGCGCAGCCCGCAAAATCCAGGTGTCGGGGAAGAAATTACAGTAGGGGTTGCATCTGGGGGCCTGCCCTAAAGCGCTCTTTGACTGGTTATAGATTTCATATTTGAAGTTGGAGGTCATATTCCACCTGGTACAGGCAGCTCAGGACGGGAGAAAAGCCAAGTGAACCTGTGACTCAACTCCCTTGGAATGTGCCTGGAATAATAAAGGAGACTTGAAAGGTTTTTATGGCCGAGGTAGGTGGCGGAGACGAGGCTCCTTCCCCTGCAGTTGGCGGACGGCCGAGGGGGGCAGTATTGCCTCTTACAGCGAGTGCAGCTGCGCCAGCAAACAGGACAAAAATAGTCGGAGCATCTGGTTTAAATCAACCAAAAAGCATTTTTATCAGCTTAATCCACCATCCTGCAGAACCGACAGAAGTAGACAAGCCAAATATATTCCTGGTTCTCTTTTAACACTCGGGTAATAGCTAAACCCAATCACATTTTACCGCTGGGATTTCTAAGCGCCCTAACGTACAATTGTCACTATTTTATAGATGTTGCAAATTAGACTTCCTTTTCTGAGGTTGTGTGTGGGCATGTGCTCAAGCATTTACATTTGCAAGCAACGCTTTGACTACATTGCTTTTTTTTTTTTTCTTTTTGTAATCGATGGCGTTGAACCGTGCGGCCCCAGAATAGCAGAAAGTATCTGAGGCCAACATGTGGGTTGCTTACACCACTAAATTCCCTCTCTTAAAGCCCTATTCAGAATTCCAAAGGCAAGTTGGAACAAAAGGAAAACGTGTCTGCGTGTAAAGACAGAACTTGTGCCAAGAATTACAGTCACAGGCAGGGTAAATAACCTTGTTTTCTCCTTCATCAGTGGCCGCTACCAAACCCCGTTCTTGGACGATAGCCAACAGTCTGTCTGGTGGAGGGTGCTGCTAATTAGAGAGAGCCCATAAACCTCTCTGTCAAAGAGGGCATGTGACCTTCCCTTCAAGTCTAAACAACAAAGCTGGCGAACTGCAGACTGCACTCAACACCGACTGCCCTGCGGAATCCCTAAATAGGAACAGGATGAAGGCCAGGCTTAAGAGGTTACCATAGCTCTGCTCTCACACATTGAGGAATCGGTCACTCCACTTCCCCGTGTAACTTGTTTCAATTACACTCTACAATCTATTTAGAGGAGAGCAGCTTGCAGAGAGGAGGCAATGGCTAATCTAAATGAGGAAGCAATTATTACTTGCCGCAGCCTAATGTGCTTTGAGACAGTCGGGTCAAACACCAGCCTGATCTCACATAACCTCGCTTTGCACTTTGGAAGGTTATTTATCCCTGCTTTTCTGAAACATTCTTTTTTTTCCTCCAATAAGTTTACAAAATTTAGTTTTTTTCCCCCTTCAATCATCAATGTCTTTTCTAATTTCAGATTTTCAATGACTGTAAGGTAAATGCCACAACTTCTGTAAATTGCTTAATATTAAATAACTATTAAAAAATTTTTTTTTGCTTTCTCATTGGCATTTCAGAATATAGCAAAACAAGTTCTCTGTCTTCCCTTTGTCTAATTTACCTCCCTGGGAGCCCCCTGTAGCTTTAATTTTACACAACATGTTGTAAACGATGAATAGTACAGCTCCACTTTCGTAGAACCTAGCATATGGTAACTGTCTCCTGCTATTTATCCTAACTGTACTCACTTTCAACTTAAAGGCTGAATAAAAGTTCATCTCCTGGGTAAAAAGGCCCTTGGTCCTTTGTGTGTGTGTGTTTTATTAGTTAAAATCCACTATGGAGCAACACACGAAAATTCTTTTTGTTGTGAACAGAGCACATAAAAGGGTTTACAAGGTGTGGTTTGAAGGGAGGAAGCCGTGGAACAAATGCTGGTGGAAAGGCGAGGAAGGAAGGAAAGCTCTTCCTGAGAGGATACTCCTCCCTTTTAAGCTACATCCTCTCCACTCTCTTCTTCCTGTTTGTCTTAGCCAATAGTAAATTATTTGCCTTTATTCTCTTTATTTCAAAAGCATCCTTTCTCCCTTTACTGAAGCTACTTTAAGAGCCAAATCTACTATTCAAATGACTCAAAACTTCTCCTACATTTAATCTTCTGATTAAAAATGTGAAATTTTTGTACAATACATACGTAGCATGCTAACAATCATTTCTAAATTAGCTTTTAAGGCATTCTGTGATCTCCA
The DNA here is from genome assembly GCF_000243295.1 of Trichechus manatus latirostris. Lineage (NCBI taxonomy): Eukaryota > Metazoa > Chordata > Mammalia > Sirenia > Trichechidae > Trichechus > Trichechus manatus. The sequence continues at coordinate 801,070 of NW_004443943.1, forward strand.
AGATAACCTAGTGTGATTGAATTAACAACCCAGAGTCTGAAGTCACAAACATCGTGGTTGACCCTAGGTCGGTCGCTATGGAGTCTAGGTTTCTCCATTTGTAAAACAGGGAAGATACTTCTTCCCAAAATGTGAAGACAAACTGATATACACGTTATCACAATTGAATACACGGGACATCGGAAGCCTTATAATGTACAATTCCTCCTCTTTTCCAAATAAACTGTGTCCTCCAATATTCCGTTTCTTCCTAAGATAAACTAATAAAACCCAGGACTCGTACATTTCTACATACTGAATTAGTCACACAATTTTGTATTTCAAGGTAAACAGTTTCTTTTGGAACTTAATGTTAAGGATAACTATAACTAGTATGAACTTCTGACACTACCATAATCTATTATTGTAGCCCTCAAATTTAGAGTAACTTAAATTAGACCTAGCATTGGTGAGGGAGACATCTCCACTTATATCCCAACCTGTTTCCCAATACTCTGAGATGCCACCATGTCAAAACACATTAGAATTCAGCCAGTCACTCTACACTGGCTTCCTCAACGCCTCTCCTCATCTACCCGGTCCTACTCTCAGCATTGCTTTTTTCTTCCAAGGCTGATATTCAAAACCATCTACTCCTCCTTCACCTCCCTTCTCTCCGACACTCCTTTTTTTTTAATAAGTATTCCCTAAAGACACTAGTTGTAAAGATAAGAAACTGTGATGGTCCTATGGGACCCAAGGTTAAGAGTCATCTTGAAAAATTTGCAAGGCTATTAAAGATGTAACGTTTCAAGGAAGTCTGCCTTAAACAAAAGTTATGTTCTGACTACTCCAGGTGAGAGATGATGTGACTTGAACTAGGGAAGTTGCAGGGAGTTGAGTTAAATGGTCAGATTCAGCACATATTTTGGAGAGACCCCAAACGAGTAACTAATGTATTGGATGGAGAATGTAAGGGAAAGAAGGGAATCAGGATTTAAAAAAAAAAAATCTGTCCTGAGAAAAACCAAATAAAGTATTCAATAACCTAGAAGAAATCCAAGTATAAATAATACTCAAATAATCTAAAGACTGATTTGGTAACAGTGAATCCATTTTTTAAAAGCAAGAATTATTTCTCTTAATTGCTATGCTTTCCTACTTGAATGTAGGTATAGTGCAGAAACATATGGTATATTGTACCGAGTAGGCACTCAAATGAATATTTTTGAATGCAAAAGACATTCATGTTAATTTGATTTGCACACAATGCCAAAATACTATACCTTCCTTTCTCTCCTTCCCTGTAATCTGAGATTGCCAGGTAAACAAAGAGTGAGCATGGTGAATTGTCCTGCTTTTGTTGAGCATGGTCTATTAGTAACCTACACTTATAGACAATTATCAATCTTCTGCTTTAAAAATTCAATTCAAAGCATTATCTTATAAAAAGCAATTTAAAAAACATCACCATAGCTAGATTATAAAGAGAGTGTTTCAAGGCTAGATTATTGGTGGGGAGGTAAGAGAGGGCAGAATGTTTTCCAGGGAACAATCAATCAGCCTCTGAGAGGATTTTTGTTCCATGAATCTTTCTCAGAAACAGTGAACCACTTAAAGGGGGAATAAAACACTAGATAAAATGCTGCAGTTCATGTATTTGTTGTGTACTTTTGAGTTTTTATTTAAATTTCTAACCTTTATGGATCATCATAAGGATATACTGCATAAAACAAATGAAAATATAAATCCATTTTAAACACTGCCTGGAAATATTTTAACACACATTACATATCATAATGAAGTAATACAAAGCAACTTTTGTAAAGATAGGATTTCTCTCTAAAGCTTAAATGTGAGGCAGACAAATGTCTGACTTTAAAACAGATGGAAGCCCAGAACATTTCTAGGATAGGTAAATCTGAATTTTGTTTTATATTTTATGCCTGACACAGTTAACCAATTCAAATTGATGGCTAGGGTGTCTTTGCTTATTGCTGTTCCTGTCTTTCCTTTCTAACACTGAAATTTAACAATTCAGTGCTTCTTCTGTAATCCTATGGATGAGCATTCCAGAATGTATCTGATTCTTATAATTTGCTCTGTAATTTGTGCATATGTTGTCCATTAACTAATGAAGATATATTCAATAATAAATAATATCAATTCATGGAATGCAAACACACATACTCTGACACAAGAAAAAAAAAACAAGCTGTCACTAATAAAATGAGTTTATTTTCATATTAAAGTTTTCAAAAACCACACTTGTAAAATTACCCACATCCTGGGTTTAAAGATCACCTTTACAAAGGGATTAACAATTTGTAAAACTGTTTTTTCTTAATTGTTAAAGTAAACAGATTTAAAAGGTGTTAGAAGAGAAAATGTTAAGTCATGGTCAGTATTTAAAAAAAAGAGTTAATATACATTAAATCTGCAAAATACTAGTACAAGATTAAATCTTAAAAACATTTAGTGAAAAGAGCTGTACTTTCTTTTCAGAAAGCTTTAATCTTATCTGATATGCAGTAAGAAATACACACTGATCCCACCATAACAACCATCATCTCAAAATTTACCTAATTGCTTCACAAATGAATCTACTAACATGGAGAAAACACAGGAAATTGCTTCCAAATACGTAATAACTCCTTAATTTTCCTGATAAAAGATAACTGAAATGAAAATTTAGTCTATTCCAATCAAAAATATAAATTACTGATATTCAATATAAGACAGTATTATTTTTTTTAACAACACAAAAGTTCAGGCATTTTCCAAAAGCACAAACTGCTATTTCAGAAAAAAAAAAGGTAGAAAAACACATTTTATCTAATCAAGGTTTTACAGAAATTTGGAATATTTACATTATAATACTGCAGAAATCTTTGGTGGTGACATACGGATTAAGTTCCCTGAAAACACTTTGATAATAATTTTGTTCCACCAATCAGTGTAGTCAAGTACTTATTATGAAAAACGCTGGCAGTATCACTTTCATGCCAAAATCCACAAATATAGAGAAGTGTATGGAGGGGACCTTATGCAGGACCTAGGTGGGTTTCCGTAATTACTTACTTAGCATTAAGGCTCACTTCTGGCTCGTTTTTATACCAGAATAAATACGGTAAAGAATAGATCAATTTTTACTTCTAAAGAGACTCTGGAAATAGCCAATGTTAATGAATAAGCTGAATGAACATATAATAAAACAAAACACCAGTTACAGTTTCTAGATACATTAACTGGCTACCAAATAGTATAAATAGGCTTGTAGATGTGATGCCCATGCAAGCAATGGTGGGGGGAAAGCAAGGCACTGTGGCTCTAGGAATAACTTTACTTCTTTTAAAACCAGAAGACTTAAAAACAGAGAAAGGCAAAAGAGCTGCCCTATCTTAGAAGAAAATAAAGTGTATAATTAAGCCTATTATACAAAGGACAAAGGAAATGACATGCTAAAATACACATATGGGAAAAGAACCAAAATTTAAGCAATGTAAGAAGAGGAGAAAGAGGAAATGATAGAATACCAAAATGACATCAAATGTGTATAAGGATGCCACAAAACATGTATCAGGAAGCACTGTGAAATGTGAAGGAGCACAAAAAACAAGAGTTGCACTACCTCTTCCTGACTGGTGTTATGTTTGATTAAATATTTTGATTCTTGTAGTGCAGAGCAATAATTGCTCCAAATGAAAATAGTATTTATGAGTTTACTATAATTAAAGGTTTGATACTGAGATTAGACTTGAAAAAGATACAACGGTGTAAATCAGCCCCCCGCAGACAGTGTTCTTGATACAAAGTCACTCTCATGACCTTATTATGCAATTTGAGAGGACAATGTCTTTTTGTAGAAAAGACAGCATGCTAGCATTTATACTGAGAAGTCTAAAACCAGTTGCTATCAAGTAGTCTATGACTCACGGTGATCCCATGTGTGTCAGAGTAGAACTGTACTCCATAGGGTTTTTCAATGGCTGATTTTTTGGAAGTAGATCCCCAGGTCTTTCTTCTGAGGTGCCTCTGGGTGGACTTGAACTTCCAACCTTTCTGGTCAGCAGCCAAGTGCATTACCTATTTGCACCACCCAGGACTCCTACTGAGAAGACTAGATCTAGGCAATATAAATAAAACTCTTTTCCAAGAGTTTATAATGAAAACTTGCTATAGGAATTTTGAACAGAAATTAAAGAGTTTTTCCAGAAACTAAGGGGCTAAAAATTAGCCAAGGTAAAGTTGATAAAGATATTCATAGAGTTAAAACTTTAGGTGAAAAGAAGTTGAATAAATTTTTACTTGGTGTTCCGTATCAATGAGATAAGCTAGAAAATATTTTAAAGCTAGTATCAAGAGGCAGTGTATGAATTATACTAAATAAAATAAAAAATAAACAGTTGCTATCAAGTCGATTCTATACTAAGGTACTCCTGAGTAAACATTCTCTTCTTAGTTAATACTCTGAAGAGGTCCTGAACATACATCACCAGCTGGCTTCATTTCTTAAAAGGCAGAAAGAGCCAAGATCCCACAAATCTAAATTTTTTTTTCCTTTTGGACAAACAATAGTTAAGTAAATTATCTGAGTAAGCATAATTGTATAAATTTGATTACTGACCACTAAAGCCACCACCAAAAACATATTGACTTGAGGTTCATAACGCATAGTTATCAATGTAACCTAAGAGTCTCAAAGATCAATAACTCAAAATCCCTTGGATTAAAAAAAATTATAATTTTCTAATTGTTTCTAATATGTATTTTGCATTGGCACTCATCTTCAGGAAATTATTTCAGCCAGGAGAGAAGTGATTCAAATGATTCTAGTCAATGTCAGATGTGTAAACCAGTAGCAGATCTAATGCCAAGCTTGTGAAGTAGACTGGCTGTTGGACAATTTCATGAGCTAGAAGAAACCTAAGTGCTATCTATACCTGTGTCTGACTCTATTTCACAAGCTACCATTTAAAAGCTGAAAATGTAACCAATGTTAATAAAAACATGCTAAATCCAACTATAATGTACAGCTAAATATGGAAAATTGGTTAATGTTTAAAATAATTTCTTATTTGTAAAGAAGGTAATTAGAAACAGTTAAAATTTAACCATTAGCTATATTTTTATATTACTAAAATCAAACAAATTTAACAAATGAAACCCACAGGAAAAGAGATGATGTAATTCAAGGCATAAATGTGACATGCCAGACTGTGATAAACAACAAAATGGTAGTGTCAGTAAAATTTAAAATAAATGTACAGCCGTAATATAAGTAAACAATTTTCAAGTGTGCAAAACTATTCAAGAATAAAAGTGCAACGTGGATACCTGGTTTTGAAATATTTGTTTAAAAACTTTTCGTTGATGGTGGAAAAACTAGAAAGTATTATAAAGGTAAAAATTTAAAGAATATTTAAAACATACTTTATCATCTTACACTATTACCTTGTTATATTACTGATGGGTTAGAGGTCTATTTAATTACTATCCTCATGTGATGTATATAACATAAATAGAGGTAAACACAAGACAATACCATAAAGGCTGATGTATCCTGAACCACAAAAACACTCTTTTCAAGTATACTGTGGGCTTGCTTTTCATCTTATATTCCAGGCACTCAACGTTGTTGGTGAATTTAAAAGAGACAACATGAATTTTGATAATTTTTTATATAAATATTAATAAACTTTACATAACTACCTTTAGTAGTCAAGATTTGGAAGTAATTGTTAACGAAATAAAAACTATTTAAACTGATGAAAGTAAACCCTATCACCACCATAATTTAAAGAATTAAAGAATTATTTTAATGTATAAATCCTGAATATATAATGTTAGAAAATGAAGTTGATGTATTAGTATAATTTGTCTTGGGACACCTGAAATGCAGATGGCTAAAAATACACCTGTGGTCTCTTCTTCACTTTGTATTTTAGTGACCCATACCGCACCTGAAGAGAAAAATGTGTTGTTGTTATCAATTACATGATTAATTAAATAAGATATGACAGTCCATAATCATAGTAATTTTTTTTTTTTAACTTTTCTGATATAAACAATCAATTATGCCATTACACTCTTTTAAGAACTATCTATATGGGATCAAAGTGACAACAGCAACTCAAAAGGTTAGATAGGAACCTTTAGCGGGCAGTGAGTTTATGTTAATGGAGGAGGAACAACTCAGAAAAGGAGGGTGAGAATTGTTGCACAATTCAAAGAATGTAATCAATGTCACTGAACTGTACATGTAGAAACTGTTAAACTGGTATGTTTTGCTGCGTATATCCTCAACAACAATAACAAATTAAAAAAAAATCAATTATCCTTTAAGTGTATATTCAAAAGACAGTACTGCTTATGTACTCATAAAGGTGTAGTTGGATAGAAAGAGCAAGGAAAAAAAATCAACTACATTGAAACTGATTAATACCCTGCTTACACATCACTGGGTAATAGAAGAAATCAGAGATGGAATCAAAAAATTCCCAGAATCAAATGAGAATGAAAACACATCATATCAAAACCTTTGGGACACAGCAAAAGCTGTCCTCAGAGGACAATTTATAGCAATAGATGCACATATCAAAAAAGAAGAAAGGGACAAAATCAA
>NW_004443943.1:807773-817462 GCF_000243295.1 Trichechus manatus latirostris
ACAAGGGCCAGAAAGCAGAAGGGGACAAGGAAGCTGGTGATAGGGAACCCAAGGTTGAGTAAGGATATTGTTGATGTGCTGTGAGATTGTTAACTATTGTCATAGGGCAACATTTGTAGTAACTGTTAAATGTGAAACTATTTTGTTGCGTAAGCCTTCATCTTAAGTGAGAATAACAGCACAATTGGAGGAGCGTAGTCAATGTCACTGAACTGTGCATGTAGAAATTTTTGAAATGCTGTATCTTTGGCTATGTGTATTTTCACCAAAAAAAAAAAAGATGTTGAGAAGTTAGAGGGTTGATATGTTGTGGGGTTGTTAACCAATGTCATAAGACACAACACATGTACTTCTGTTTCATGAGAAACTATTTATTCTATAAGCTTTCACCTGAAGTGCAGTAAAAAAAAAAAAAAAAAGCGTAGTTGGTAGCATTTGGGATATATGTTGCAGATTATTATTATTACTAATAAATAAAAACATTAATGTTATTGTATTATTTATGCTTTCCTTAGTACAATGGCAATGGGCACTGAACGTAATGAACTGAGGCCATTCAAAATCCTCCACTGCCTTCTGGGCACAAAGACAATGCATCATTTTGGATAAACTTTTACTATTTAATCATCATGTAGGGTTGGTTCAAAGCAAAACTATGCAGTTAATTTTGTTAGCTGCCTTCCTTGCTTACGAACAGGGATGGCACTGGGTATCCATGATAACTGTATTATTTGCTATATGGGACTACTATTTTCTACCCATGATGGGAGACTAGGAATTTACCATTTTTAAAATTTCGAGTGATCTTAATACATCTGATCTGAATAAAGACGTTTAAATATAACTGCTCTTCTACCATTTCAATCTTTCATTTCTGGATCATTAACATCCATGATAATGCAGCGGGGAAATCCCTTAATACTCATCATTAGGAAAACAACTCTATGCTCGACTAACCTCTTTGCGGCCTTTGACAGTTTTCACAGACTTCATGCTTTGCGATCTTCGAAGTCCTTTGTGTGTTAACATCTCATCTTCTGAGTATGGCCCATTCTCTTCTTCATCTGTTTTCTCATCTCCATCTTTCAGTGGAATTCCATACCCTAAATGAGTTGTCAAAACAGGATGTTTTGGTGAAAGGATACTAGGCAGGGCGGCCTCTTCACTCCACTGCAGTCTTTCTGTTTGCAGTTCTCTACATGGTCCGCGTTTACCAGTTTACTCCTCTCTCTTTCCCATCTGGAATGAACTCCCTGCTCTTCATGATGAATCTTTACCCCTTGCACTATTCTAGGTGAAGCTCATAATTCATTTCTTGCACAAAGTTGTCCCTGACCATTCTTATATCTATTATGCATATTTCAGATTATAAAAAAATTTTGAATAGGTAATACATTCAACTTGTTCAAAAAAATCACAAAGAATATAGATATATAGTGAAATCTCTTCCCACCCTCTCTCCTTTTCATGAATTCTAAACACCTCCTACAATAGATTAAAAAGATCCGTTGTCATCGAGTCAATTCTGACTCATAGCTACCTTATAGGACAGAGTAGAACTGCCCCATTGGGTTTCCAAGGAGCACCTGGTAGATTCGAACTGCCGACGTTTTGGTCAGCAGCCGTAGCTCTTAACCACTACGCCGCTGGGGTTTTAGATATGTTTTTTAAGCACCTGCGATTTAAGTTAGGAATTGAGGTTATTTTCCCCGTGTGTCATATCTTTGGTCAAGATTGGGAATGGTAGGAGTTAAGTAAGACCCACCAAAACCAAACCAAACCAAACCAGTTGCCATCATGTCAGTTCTGAAGCACGTGTGTTAGAGCTTCACAGAGTTTTCAATGGCTATGACCTTTTGGAAGTATAACGCTAGGCCTTCCTTCTGAGGCACCCCTGGGTGGATTCAGTATCCCAGTGCTTAACCATTTGCACCACCCAGGGACTCCTAAATAAGACCCAATGGGCCTAGAAATTTGGGCAAGTTATGGTCACCGGAAGGTACCTGTGTGGCATGAACGATTTGCACTGGACAACTAACTTAAAGGTTGGTGGTTCAAAACCACCCAGCAACGCCATGGAAGAAAGTCCTGGCGATCTGCTTCTGTTAAGACTACAGCCAAGAAAGCCCTATGGAGCAGTTCTACTGTGTAACACATGGGGTCACCATGACTTGGAACTGACTCGAAGGCAAAGGAAAAAAAAAGAGTTCACTATAGAGAGGTGATAGAGATGTTGCAGCTGCCGAAATAAAACCCGGCCAGGCAGGCTACCATAACTAGAAACACTGCAGACTATGATGACAGATGTTAGTCAAGGAGAGTACCCCGCATCAAGAAGGTCAGTAAGAGATCATGTGGGTGTGCTAACAAAGACTTAGTATTAGCCAATATGCAAACATCCAGGCTGTGAGTTGGTTACTGTCAGGAAGTCTGAGAGCAAGAGGCTGGGATCCAGGGAAAAGAACTCTCCCATTCCTAAAACACTTGTTCTCAAATTTTAGCACATATCAGAGTCACCTGGAGAACTTGTTAATACAAGGATTGCTGGGCCCCACCCCTAAAGTTTCTAATTCAGAAGGCCTCGGGCTGGGCTGAGAATCTGCATTTCTAGCAAGTTCCCAGGTGATGTTTATGCTACTGGTCTGGGGCCCACACTCTGAGACCCACTGCCTGAGGTTCCTGGAGAGAGCAAGACAGGTGCCCAAGTCTAAGGCAAGCAGAATACTGGGTAAGCTATGAAGAAGGGGGTGAGGTTACAAGGCTCTGTTAAGTGTCAAATTTTCAGGTAAGGAGAAATAGAAGGGTTCCCAGTCTTGGGAGGAGGCAGGGAGAGGCTCCTTGCATATCAAGAAAAATACACTCAGTAAAATGTTTATTAGTTTGCTCTCCTAGGACACAAATGATCTGAGACCCACTAAGCAAACCATGAGGCACAGTGATTAAGAGCTCCTCTGCTAACCAAAAGGTCGGCAGTTTGAATCCACCAGCCGTTCCATGGAAACCCTATGGGGCAGTTCTACTCTGTCCTATAGGGTCACTACGAGTCAGAATCGACTTGACGGCAACAGGTTTGGTTAAGCAAACCATGAAGAGTTGTTAATAAGCTTTTTATTCTCATAATAACATAAAAATCTTTACTTGCAAATTGGGCAGGTACAGTTTTATGCTGCCAGACTTCTAGGGTAGGAATTAAGAAAGATTAGGGAGCAGAATCAGTCCAGCATTATTGTAGGCCAAGATCCTTGTTCTATCACTTTGTTTTCCTGCAGCAGTCCAAAAAGTGCATTTTAGGTAAAATAGACAGCAGAGGTCCTGGGGTAAGGGGAAGCATGACTGCTGTGAGGAATTGAAAGGAGGCCAGCGTGGCTGGGAGCTGGACAGGTGATTGGAAAACGCTTCTGATGCAATATTAAGTGGAAAAAAATGTACACATAGAAACAAAGGAACAATATAAAAATGAAACTATTACATCTTTTCGAAGTGGGCTTTTAGGTGATTTTAACTTTCTTCATTTTCCTTTTTTTATTTGCCAATTTTTTGCTTGAAAAACTGTTATTACTTGTGTAATTGAGAAAAAATAACCCCCAAAAAACTCATTGTTTTCAGGTTGCGACTTCTAGATTTTTCACAATTGTTGTTGCTGATACACTATTCCTGATCCCAATATAATAAAACCCAATGTAATAAAACTAAGGTAAAGCACTGAACAAGGAATCAAGGACTGCGTCAGAATGGAAGCGAAGTGATTCAAAAAGTTCTCTAAGGCCACAGATGAAGCATAAGACTACAGTTCAACAAACATGTTGTGTGATTTCGAGTCGATTCTGACTCATAGCAACCCGACAGGATGGAGTAGAATTCCCATAGTTTTCTTGTATATAATCTTCACAGAGAAGCCCTGGTGGCACAGTGGTTAAGTGCTCTTAACTGAAAGGTCTGTGGTTCCAACCTACCAGCCAATCCAGAAGAGAAAGATGCGGCAGTCTGCTTCCCTAAATATTTACAGCCTTGGAAACCCTACGGGGTATTTCTACTTTGTCCTGTAGGAACGCTATGAGTCGGAATCGACTCCACGGCAACATTTTTTTTTTTGGGGGGTGGTGGTGGTGGTAATCTTCACGCAGCAATTTGCCAGGTCTTTTCTCCCACGGAGCAGCTGGTGGGTTGGAACCACTGACCTTTAAGTTAGCGGCCGAGTGCTTAACCATTGTGCCACCAGGGCTCCTTTCAACAAAAACAGTCCTTGCTATTTGAATTGCCTCCATTTTGTACAATTAGGGATCAGAATTTCATTCAAAAGCTGTTTACACCACATCTTATTCTTTCCTTGTTTCCTAATTTAAGAAAAAAAACTTAGTTTTCTAATTACAGTTTCAGGAAAGTGGTGGATGGATTCCACCAGTATTTTTCGAATGTGACTATGTGAGAGGTAGTGTGCTAAATTATGTGGCACAATGATGAAAAAGACACAACTGTCTTTTTCTACTGTCAAGTAACTTAAAATCCAACAGGGAAAGCAGACTCAAACGGGCATTATAGTGCTGTGATACATGTTATAAACAGAAGGTAAGGTCAAGGCTCTGGAAGTACACAGTAAGAGAATTGACTCAGCCTGGAGGCGCCTGTGTGCACGCAAGTGCGTGCGTGCGTGCGTGCAGGTTGTGAGAGAAGACTTCTCGTAGGAGATGGTAGCTAAATTAAATCCTGAACGACCTACAATTCTATATAGCTAGTACACGATGGGGGGCGAGAACGAGGCTGGAGAGCTAATATACCGTACTATTGAGTTGGATTTCATAAAAGAACTATGAAGCATTGCTGTTACAAGCATTTTAAACAGAAAGGTGACACAATTAGTTTTTAAAAAAAGATTCTTCTGGGTGCACTTTGGAGAACGGATCAGAAATGGAGGAAACTGAAAGCAGGGAAGCTAAGGGTGAAGGGAATTGCAGTATGGCAGAAAAAGAAATGTTGGACAGAAAAGTAGCCAAATTTGGGATCTATTACGGAGGTGAAATTCATAAATTTAACTTTGCAACTTACTAACCAAATCCTGCATCAAAAAGAGAGAAGACACTAGAGTCATGTCAAATTCTTCATTAAAATATGCATTTTCTACTCAACTTAAATATTCAAAAATGAGTACCTTAATTATCTTTCAAAATGAAGATCACTGTGGTTCTATTTCTGATTTTGAGAAATAGGTTAAAAAAAAAAAATCACTAAAAGTTCCAGTACTCAGAGGTAACCACTGTTAACATTTTAGTAACATCCTTCCAGACTCTCCTCTGTGTATATGCATTTCAAAAATAAATGTACATTATTAATCCATTCCATCATCTACTTATTGTGCCTGTACAGTATAATCATGTCACGCAAAATGTTTTGTCATTTTTTCCCCCACAATCTGGGTATGTTTTCCTATCAATAAGTATAGGTCAATATTATCGTTTTTCATGGCTAATAAACCACCACTTTGCTTAATAATTTATCTTGGACATTCAGTCTGTTCCAATATTTTGCCATTATACACAAGGAGGTGAACATTCTTATACATACATTTCTAAACACTTGTCTGATCACTTCCTTATGACATATTCCTAGAAGTTCTTGCTGAGTTAAAGGGAGTAAATTTTTATAATTATTGCCAGATTGTCAACCAAAAGGATTATTCCATTTAAAACTCTTACAAAATGTATATAAGTATGTTTGTTTCCGAACATGCTTGCTGTGGTGGTTTTAAAACACGTCCACAAAATCTGACACTCTCCTCCGCTCCCCTTAAATAAAAATCAATATATCTAATCATTAAATGCTTAAGAAAATGCCTATATTAGGAATTTCTTTTACATTATTAATGTATTAAGGCTGATGGTTCAAAGTTCAATGGCTCCTCCCTCTTAAAGGCATTAACTACCTTAATCAATGACCGATGCTTGATTTCTACTTCTTAGATAATAGCCACCAACTTTGTCAAGTTACGTGCTTTAGGGAGAATATGGAAGAAAACTAAAGTATCATTTTTTTCTTTTTAAGAAGTGATTATTATTTATATTTCAAATTGGTGTTAACTATAAAGGACGATTTTCAATCTCTCTGTAAAGAAAACCTCTACTTAAAAAAAAAAAGGTCAAGTAGACGTGTACCTTATGGCCTTAATTTATTAATAACAAATATCCTCAAGATCTTAGTTCTTAGCTAAGCCTTGAACCAAAACTTTCTTTTATATGTTAAAATGACCAAGGAACTAAGTCTTTTTGTTTATGTGTATGTTTCTAAAGTCACAATAATCGACTAAAATTTTAGAGCATATCAACTGACATGTTCATAATTTATATTAGAATATATCTACAGGATAGCTCTTGAACTAGGGTATGTAATTTCAACACATTTCCCACTTGAGTAATCCTATTTTCAAACTGAGTCATCTTTTGTCATCTTCTTAAAATTCTTTATCTTGTGAGTCAGTATCTTTATTTGTCCATGGCATTTACCGTAAAGAGGGTTTAACTATACAACTCCTTGGATGTCACAACATAGTACGAGTAGCAAGGGTACTTATCACAGATCAGAACCAGTGGTAGTGGGGAGTGGGGGAGGTGGTGGTAATCACCCTCACAGCTTCTAAAAATCCACAGCAGCACAAGAGTTTACAGCTACTTTCTTAGCTGGATCATCTTCCAGGGTCAGCAAAAGGCAAATACTAACCTTATGTAGCAAAAATGTAGAGAAAGAGAACTACAGTTAAGTGTCAAACTCGAAAATGTAAGCTCAGACGTAAATTTTGTCTACCCAAATTCAGACAGTTACTATGGGTTATTTTAGTGCCCATCTTGGCCAACCAGCACAATTTTAAAAAAAAACCATATATTGGTGGTTCACTGGTAGAATTCTCACCTTCCATGCAGGAGTCCTGTGTTTGATACCCAGCCAATGCACCTCAAGTGCAGCCACCACTGGTATGCCAGTGGAAGCTTGTATGTTGTGGCAATGCTGATCAGGTTTCAGCAGAGCTTCCAGACTAAGAGACTAGGAAGAAAGGCCTGGCAATTCATGTCTAAAAAATCAGCTAATGAAAACCCTATGGATCACAATGGACTGATCCTGTTGTGCATGGGCTCACCATGAGTTGGGGGGTCAACTCGATGGCAGCTAACGACATATATTAAAACAAGCAAGCACACCTGCTGATTCACTGGGTGCTGGTTTACTTTTCTTTTTTGCTTCTGGTAGAGGTTGGAATGGTCTTTGTCCCACAGGCTCGTCACCTTGAATAGTTGTTAGATCATGCATACTGAAACTTCTTAAACGTTCAGTTATTGCTCCTTGGCTCTATTTAACAGAGAAGTGATAGATTCAAGGAAAAAAAAGATACTTTAAAACATTTAACAATGCTTACTTTTAACTTTTGCCCAATATGTCATTATGAACTTTTTTCTTATTGTGAGATTTTCAGAAAAATAGAATTGTACAGTGAACACCCACATGATATTTACATTTTGCTGTGTTTGCTTTAGCACATATCTACCATCTATCCATCCATCAGTCCATTTTATTTTTTTACGTATTTCCAAAGTAAGTTGTAGACATCAGTATATTTCATCCCTAAATGTTTCAGCATTACATTTAATTTTAAAATGTAAAACAGTTTAGGATGAGCTTATTATCTTCCGAGTAAATAGCATCCATAATTCTTTCACTTCAGGGCTTACACTTATGCTTTAGAAGAACTCTTTAAAGTAAAACAGACACTGTTTTAAAACTAATCCAAGTCAGGAGTGGTATTGGCTCTACTTAGAACAAGGGAAAAACTTAAGAGCCAAAGAATCTTGGATATAAAATGATATTCTGTTAATGAACTCACTTATCTGGCAAGGCATATCTACTACTGTACAATTTGACTTCAGGCCATTTTGCATTAACAATATTGTAGCTACTAGCCACATGTGGCTATTTAAATTAAAATGAATTAAAAGTAAATAAAATTAAAAATTCAGTTCCTTAGTTGCACTAGCCACATTTCAAATGCTTATTAGCCACATGTGGCCAGTGGCTACTGTGTTGGGCAGTGCGTATAGAGCATTTCCATCACTGCAGAAAGTTCAATGATTGTCATCACTACCCAGCTCTGAAAGCACATTTCTAAATGTTTTCAGACATAACTATATTCTTTTCCAAATTATAAAGCTTTGTAAAAAGAGAAAAAAAGGTCACTTCTAAATTTACCTTTTGAAAATTTACATAGCATATAGATGACTCATTTCTTATTTATAACTAGATTAAAAATATTCTTCTAAAGCTTTTTACACTTATTTCTTCTTCTCAAATATGTAAATTTATGATTGCCTCGTTATAATGTTACCGTAGAAACTCATCTACAATGGTTCATCTCTAAATTTCAAAGCCTAAGATGGGGTATTACTGTTAACATGTATTTTATATAGAAGAAAAAGGTCTTGATTCATGAGTCTTGATTCAGCTACTCCAAACCAAAACTCACTGCCGTTGAGTCGATTTCGACTCATAGCGATCCTATAGAACAGAGCAGAACTGCCTCATAGGGTTAGAGGGTTAGGAATATCACATTATGTCAAAAAACAAATGCCACACTTCACTTGAGCTTTGTATTTCTACCATATTATTTGAATTGTGAAAAGGAATTATTAAACTCCTGTTGCCGTGGAGCCAATTCTGACTCATGGCCACCCAATGTGTGTCAGAGTAGAACTGTGCTCCACAGCGTTTTCATTGGCTGGTTTTTTTGAAAGTAGAGCAGCAGGCCTTTCTTCTGTGGCCTGTCTGGGTGGAATCAAACCACCAACCTTTCGGTTAGTAGCCCAGCACAAACTGTTCGGTACCTTAATTATTAAAGGGTCTCTATTCTCAAGAAAAATCATACCACTACTGGATTCCATATATTTTAAAACATTTTTGGCATGATTTAACTCAATAGACTTTGTTCTTCTTCATCAGATATCATTTACTTATTAAACAGATGGCCGAGAGAAGACTTCAGAGCCACACTAAAAGGACCAATGCTTATCTCAAGCAGATGCCTGGTTTTCTCAGGAATGTCATTTTCTTTGTCCTACCTTTGTATTCCTGTGCCCTCTCTCAGCAATTCTTGACTTTTGTCGCACTGCCACACAGCAGGAAAATGGCATGCATGCCCAGTACCCTCTACCCATCAGGTGCAACACCCAAAGCTCGCTGTAACTTCCAAAACTACTCGTACCCAAGAAAACACATCTCAGAACGCAAAGGAGTCAAAATGCCATTTAATTGGAATGAGTCTAGCTTTAAAATTATGATTTACACAAACTTTGGTACTTTTAATGACGATAATCAACAAATTAGGGCATATCACAAAGGAACTCATACATTATTGCTAGTTCTATTGTTGTGCTATGTATATTTTGCTGCCAGAGCAAGATTTTAAGAAACCAGAGCAGAGGGACGAATCTTAGGCTTTGTCTATCTTCCTCTGCAGCTGCTATGGTACTGATATTGAGCATGTAATAAGTAAACTACTCTTTGTATGCCTATTCTTTTTCATTGCTCTTGCCTGCTAAAGAGTTCTCCATAGGACGAGGAACATCTAGCTCAATTGGCATGACACAGCTTATAAAGACAATGCGCTACATTCTACCTTGGTGAGTAGTGTCTGGGGTCTTAAAAGCCTGTGAGCG
>NW_004443943.1:818009-860803 GCF_000243295.1 Trichechus manatus latirostris
ACTGTTTCACGAGAAACTATTTGTTCTGTAAGCCTTCACCTGAAGTACAATAAAATATTAAAAAATAAATAAATAAATGAAGAGTTCTCCATACCCGTAGACCCAAGTATTCTAGACTTCAAGGAAGACCAGGTACTGTAGGGAAAACCAGAAAAGGGCTGGGTACCCTCACTGAAGAACCCCAATATTATAATACTCATTATCATCTTGAGAAACCAATATTCTATTGTATTTTTTCTTATGTGCCCAGAACAGAACCTAATACGGGAAGAGAGAATTAATCTGGTATTGTGAACTTTAGTATCCAATGTGACCACTTTAAAGGAGATGTAATTATAAAATAATCACATCAAAAGGCAGACCAATTTCCTCCGGATTGTATATCTTCTTGGATATAGCTAATGGACAAAAAGGTCATTAGTGAGGGAACTATGTTTGCTATATAATGTTAAAGGAACCCTGGTGGTGCAGTGGTTTATGCGCTTGGCTGCTAATCAAAAGGTCAGAGGTTTGAACCCACCAGCCACCCTGCGGGAGAAAGATGTGGCAGTCTGCTTCTGTAAAGATTACAGCCCTGGAAACCCTATGGGACAGTTCTACTCTGTCCCATAGGGTCTCTATGGGTTAGAATCAACTTGACAGCAATGGGTTTGGTTTTTTAATATGTTAAGTGGAAAAACTTCTCTCTACCCCAGAATTCTAAATTACATGTATAATATGGTTGTAAGTATGCAGATAAATAGACATGGAAAATACACCAAAATGAAAACAGTATAATGTTTAGGCAGACTGGATGAGATTTCTTTAATATTATAAAATTAAATTAATATTATAAAATTAATCATAGGTGGAAGAATAAAGTTTTAGTTGTAACATGGTACATAATAAGAATTTACGATTTATTTCCCACTCAGGTTTCCAGTATCTCATCTTTCACTCCCATCATAAAAAGCAAAACTATTTCTCTACTTTGAAGGCACAAACAAGGCCTCATTGTCACCTGTCAATAACAACATTAAAAATGCATCGAGGTTTTGCTGAAATTAATACTGCCTTATCTGTTTTCTCCTATGTGGTTTATACAATATTAAATGGATAATAATTAAAAGGATAAGAAAAATGAGGAAAGATGCTTTAGTCCGAGGGGGAAATCTGTATGCAAACGGCAGTCTTAGTAAGGAGGAAGTGGTTACCATTCACAAGGCAATCCCATATCTCAGCATTTTAGATCCTATTCTCTGCATAACAGTATGTACACTGTGTATGTTAAACTAGATCCTAAAAAAAAAGGAAATCAAAGAAGTAACAGAAAGACTGAGACGAGAATGCAAAAAGGCAAAGTAATATTTTACATTAAGCATGATCATTATTAGCAGAGGTGTTCTTAATCCTTCTGAACTTTGGGTGGCTTAAAGGACACAGGGTTTGGATTTACGTGGGCCCAGAACGTCCATTTAAGAAACTGACAACACTGCAGGTGCTGACTGGGAAGGATCGACAAGTCCAGAGCGCCAGGTGGGCTTTCATGTAAGAGGCTGGGTCCAGATCTAACATACTCAAGCTCTGGGAAGGATTTATCAGCTGAGAACAGCTCCAGGAGCTGGCCCATACAGAGCCCATTTATGTCCAAGGGCACTAGGACATCTGAACATCTATTCAAGTATCCAAGTACATGGTTGGCATCTATAAAAAGGGAAGAGCCTATGATCTCGTGTGCATAACTAACTCTAACTTCTTTATACTTTACAAATTCTGCTTTTGTTTAAATACTTCATTTCCTGATTAAATACTGCATTAACATTACTATATTTTATATGCAATAAGGGGAATCTATTGTGCTCATCAGCATCTTTATATAAAACTTTCAATCTATTCGCTTCACATTTTTTGTTAAGAATTTAAAAATATATAACCAGTAATGCTTTAGAACTATTTAAGTATGCAAATATTCCTTTACAGAATAATTCTTATTCTGTTCAACAATAAATAGTCATTAAGTTATACTTCTTGTTGATTCTTGACATGTTACATTATAATTGGGATAAGGTAAGTACCTGGTTTTAAAGGGAAATCTCTTTTCCCTATTGACATTCAACAATTAATCTAATCAAGCCAATAATGGAACTGTCTGTACTTGCATTTATTGACTATTTTAGTGTTTTTAAGATTATTAGAGCAACATACACTTATTGAGGAACATTTGTAATAGAGAAAAGTATTAATAAGAAAATAAAAATTATTTGTAACCCACCACTAAAACTACCTATTTACATTCATATATCCTTCTAGTTTTTTTCTGACTCATCATACTTGGATCAGGGTTTCTCAACCTAAGCATTATTGCTATTTGGGATTGGATAATTTGTTGTTGTGAGGAAGCTGTCTTGTGCATTTGTAGGACAGTAACTAGCATCCCTGGCCTCTACCCACTAGATGCCAGCAGCACTCCCCATCCCTTTTGTGACAACCAAAAATGTCTCCAGACATTGTCAAACATCCCTTGGGTGACAAAATTACCCCCAGTTGAGAATCACTGCTTGAGAGATACAAGGGGCTTTAGAAGTCAAGTTTCACCCCTTTATTTTACAGGTGAGAAAATTAATACAGTGCTCAGGGTAGATAATTTGCCCAAAGTCTCATGGTTAATTAGTGGCAGACTCAGGGCTAAAAAAATCCAGATAATTCGACTGCTATAGAATAAAATGTTCATTATGCCATTCTGCCTTCCTAGATTGTAGGGGAGATAGTATGACTTTCTCTTCCACTGCCTTGGACAGATGCTATTTTAGTGAATGTTCCTTAGCAGCTGGACATTCCCTAATCCTTTCATAAACAGAGAGCCATTAAAACTGACAGCAAGATGTCAGAATTTTTGACTTAATCATATGATAATTTAAAGTCAATTAGGTTTTAGCAATTTTACCTGTAAGGCTCTAATTTCTGTGATAACTGATTTTTTAAAATAATATTTGCTAAAGAATTCACCAAGAAAAGGCAGGCAGAGAAAATACAAAGAGATGATGAATAAGACCAATAGTACTTTTCTTTATCTGCCCTTCATTCGGCAGTAGTTTTGCTCATCTGTATAAAAGCTACCTGCATTTTCTCATGGGAAAAGCTATGGAATGTTGAACATCCTCAGCAAAATCCTTGAAGGTCCTTCATATGTTTATGCTTTGCTCAGCCAAAATAAACTTGTACACTGACCTTGTGAACAGATGCCTGGTAATGAGGTCACAGAACTGAGTAACATTTTCAGAAAATTGCTTCACGGTGTAATAAATGTTCTGATTAGATTCCTGTTTTAATCTTTAACATGCTCAGGTAGTTCAACCTGGGGAACCTCATCAGGGCTATTACCATTCTTTAAAGGTCACACAAAGAGTCCATTAATTTTTAGCCTGAAAGTTATTTTTAAGAAACTATATATTGTAAAAATTTAAAATAATTCTCAAGTCTTACTATTGGTTATATTGCAGTTTCTCCTTAAACTTGACCTATTTTCTATTTCAGTTTCAATTTACTCTTCAGTAGGAAGTGTCTGGTTCAGTGATTCTTCCATAGCAGTGTCTTTCTTTGACATCCCCAGAGATGAAACTAATGTCACCTACTTTGAAATAGGTACAGTCTAACTGGTGGCAAATAGTGTTAACATGATACTATTTTCAGCATATTTAATGACTATTTCTAATGAATAAAACAGACTCCAGGATGGTTGAAGCCAGCATTCCTGTTCTCATGATGAGAATGGTGAAAGTTATAGTGATCTTGTCAGTGGAAGTATTACCACAGGACAAACATGTGGGGGACAGTTTTGAAACGAATTCCAATGATGGGAAACGTGTTTGTTCTACAATGATAATAATTTGGATGATTTTTGTACTCAATTATGATTCCTGCCTTTAGAGTGGAGAGGTAACTTTAAAGGTGTTAAATATGTAAATAAAAATAAACAACAAATTACGATGAAACAAAGAAACCCGAGAAATACATAAACAGGATTGCTTTTATAGTTTTTTTTTTAAACACAAAGTATTTATTTTAATAATGGAAGGCGAGGAGCCAGCTCTTAGCAACCAAAGGCATGATAAAATTTTTAGTCAGTGAATACAGACATTAGCTACAGCCAGACAGTAGCCTGTGAGGGTAGAGAGACCATGTCTATCTTGTTCACTGCTGCATCCCCAACACCTAGCATATATTAGACATTAAATAAGTAGAAGCTGAATAAATGATCTGTAGGATGCTAAGTACTTAAGGCAGCCAAGTATCAAATAAAAATAAAGGAGGAGGGAATGAGGATAAGATAAAACAGTGAGGATTGCTAATTCTCATATAGAGAATTTGGAAGTAAATACAAGTCAAAATTAAATAAATATCCCATAAAACGTCGTATTATGTGGAAAGGTGTGTCACAGACCAACAGGATTACAAACTATATTTAAGTGTTAAAGTGAGGGTTTGGATATTATGTTTTTTAAAATGGTGTTCTACATTATCTGTATTTTCGAAACAATTTTTCAAGTTGAAATTTTAATCTCAGTTTGTCTCCGTGGAATCATGTTGGATGATGATTTTAAATGTGAAAAATTCAGAAAGCATCTTCTTTGGGGTGTTAATAAATACGTGCACTCAGTTTGTAAAGTTGTTGTTGTCAGGTGTCGTCGAGTCGGTTCTGACTGATGGCGACCCTATGTATGACAGAATGAAACACTGCCCGGTCCTGTGCCATGCCCACAATCCTTGTTATGCTTGAGCTCATTGTTGCAGCCACTGTGTTAACCCATCTCATTGAGGGGCTTCCTCTTTTTCAAAGACCCTGTATTTTACTAAGCATGATCTCCTTCTCCAGGGACTGATCCCTCCTGATAACATGTCTAAAGTATGTAAGAATAACATGTCTAAAGTATGTAAGACGTAGTCTTGCCATCCTTGCCTCTAAGGAGCATTCTGCTTGTACTTCTTCCAAGACAGATTTGTTCGTTCTTCTGGCAGTCCATGGTATATTCAATATTCTTCGCCAATACCACAATTCAAAGGCGTCAACTCTTCTTCAGTCTTCCTTATTCATTGACAAGCTTTCACATGCATATGATGCGAATGAAAATATCATGGCTTGGGTCAGGTGCCTCTTAGTCTTCAAGGTGACATCTTTGCTTTTTAACACTTTAAAGAGGTCTTTTGCAGCAGATTTGCTCAATGCAATGTGTCTTTTGATTTCTTAACTGCTGCTTCCATGGTTTTTTAATTTTATTTACATGCTTCCATGTAAACAAATACATGCACTCAGTTTGTAAAGTTAAATAATGCTAAAAGCTTGAAGCAAAAAAGGAAAGCTCTTGGTCCTCTTTTCCTCTTCATCCCCTTGAAGATGCAACCACTTTAAATCCTCTTGTTTCCTAATAGGACAGATGAGGACTTGAGCTCTCTCTCATCTCCCCTTTTCCTTCCTCTATCCTCCCAATACAGCAAAATCAGAGTTGTTGCTAAATCCATAGTCAGAGTTCTGTGATGTTCTGATACGATGATGTAAATGCCACTCACTGCTGAGCCGAGTCATGTTTGTTTTAATTCCCTTCTTATCTAACTTTTGGTTTATCTCTTAAGTTAATGATTATGCCTTTTTACAGTTGCTTAGTCGTCTTACCCCTTCCCTCTTTACACTGTCTCCAATACATTTTTCTTGGAGCTCAGGGCTGATGTGCACCTGCATCAGTACCAGCTGTTTACAGCCAGAGGGTCTTCTGATTGGTCACAGCATGGGCTCTGCATGGTTTAAATATCATCTTTGCACAAGAGTAAACCTATTAGATACTCTCAGCTCCCTATTCTTTCCAGAGACATCCCTCCTGGCACCCTTCATCCATCTCATCCAGTTTTGGCTGGATGTACTCAGTATTTGCCCAACAGAGCTCATTCTGGGAATTCCCTTTACCTCCCTACCCTGTTTCCCGGATACCATGGGTTTCTTTTTTCTTGGATTACTCCTTAACTTTGGCAGAGCATCTCTCTCCTGACAAAGGATGGACAGGAGGTACATTTTGTGACTTTGCTTGCCTATAATAAAAAATTCTAAGATCACACCTGACTGAGAGCTTGATGAGTTATCGAACTTCAGAGTGAAAATCATTTTCACTTAGAATTTTGAGAGGATTATTTTGCTGTCTTCAAGCTTCCACTGTCACTGTTTAGAATTTTAATGCCATTCTGAATTTTGCTTGTTTGAACGTGACATACTTTTTCTCTCTCGGAAGTTTTAAGAATTCTCTCCTTATCTCTGCTGTTCTGGAATATCCCAGCAACTTTGCTTAGAGTCAGTCCCCCCTCCCACTCCCACTCCATTCATTGTTCTGTGTACTTTGAGGGGCCCATTCAATCTGGAGATTAATGTCCTTCAGTTCTGGGAAATACTGTCATGTTATTTCTTCGATAATTACATCTATTCTCTCTTTTTAGAGTTCTTAGTTTTTGAACGCTGGATCTCTTGGATGGCCCTTTTTAGTAGATGTGGAAGTCAGGAATGCATTTTCATTAAGCAAGAAAGAACAAGCAAATGATCTGCTTCTAAAATGGAAAACAGTCTTTAAAGAAGCTGAAAATTTTGCCATTTTAGTATTTGTTTATCAATCTAATCTAATAAAAGAAAAAGTTTATAAAAACCAACTAACAGGCAAACTATACCACATTAAAATGCTATTAATTAACAATCATTAATAATATATCTGTCTTATGTGGACAGTTAACAAATCCTCATTTAATCCTCAGTGCAACACTGCTAGGTATATAATTTGAAAATTTCACCTTTTTGATCATATTAATTGTGATAACTGAGCCAAATACTCTAAGTTCCATCATTTTACATCCCTTCACTATTGCTATCATGTAAAATCACCACTTAACTAGAATAATTATTTCCATACTACTGTTTTAGTTTTAACACAACTAAGTTAAATGAGCCTAACTTGAGAGCTAGGATATTATTAGTTTCAATGTAACCCAAGAGCAATAAACTCAAAATTTCACTTGAACTGGGCTCCTCCTATAAGTAAGCAAGCACTGTGCTTGTATATACGCTATCACAGATAGGTATATTATCCACAAAGATGAAGTAACTAATGAACACAGAAGGTAAGTAATTGCCTATAGTTACTTAGAAAGCCACACTTGGCACATTCTGGATCCGATGCCTGTTTTCTTTCTGTATACTACATGCCAAAATCCATTATGCTATGGTATTTAAAATAAACCACACTAATTACTACATGCAAAAGAAATCCAAAAGCCATAATGCAAGTTTTCACAGAAAGCACTCACTTGATAACTTGGCTAGCAAAACACAACAAATGACATTAGTAATTGGCTGAGTAAAATCTCAAGTTTTAAGAACAGAATTTTTTCATGCCTTATTTTGATTAAGCAGTTACCTCAAATTGATTGAAGGAGAGGTGCAGAAGTAAGCCAGAAATCCTACCAAGATATTGCCATCGAGAGAGATATACAGAGAGAGAACATCAAAGACAGAGAAAGAAAGAATGATCATCTTTACTAAAGGTAATGTAGTCAAACTACTTTAAGGTCATAAAGTGGGAAAACTATGACAAAATGACATTTTCAGGTATGTTTTATTTATTAGGTAGGTCTCATTTTGTGACCAATTAAAAGATGGTTGCAAAATATGGAGTAGTTATAGAAAACACAATGTTAAAATGTCTTTAAAATTGTCTACTTGTTCTTTCCAGTTTTACAAAAATAAATACAAAGCAAAATCCTGTCAAAATCTGATAATAATCTGAATAAAAAGCCACCCTTCTTTATCTGTTGACTTAATAGGACACCGGATAAAAAAATATAAACGAAAAATTACCTTCACTGCTGCAGTGACGGCAGCAGTAGCTGCTAAGTTTAAACCTTGCCGTCCAAAGTTTACCATAGTCTCATAGCCTCGTTCCTTTGCTTGTACAATGTAATCATCAATCTCCTGGGAGAAAAAAGCCCCACAGATGTTAATTTTATTTAAAAATAGTGTTAAGAAGCAAAAAATCAGGACTCTCCCTCCATAATATTATAGTTTCACTAATTTTATAGTGCAAAGCATGTGGCAATGTACATTTTTAACAAATGATTTGTAGAAATAATTTATATATCTTACCCTCTCCTTTGAAGAAAGCAGTGGATGAAGAAATTTTCTGTATATTAAACTTGCTCCTTTGGTATAGGGAGAGAGAAGCCATATGACAAAAGCAATCTTAAGCTCATAGTACAGGGGGAACCTAACAAGAAAAAAATTGCCAGTGAATATAAACTACAAAGAGTAAAAAAATCACACACAAACACACACACACACACACACACACACACACACACACACACACACACACACACACACACCTCTTTTAAAAGTTGGATAACTGTGTTAAGCTTTCAAATGTAAACATCAGTGATTAGGAAAATAACCATGTTTGAATTGATGAATTAATTGCACAAATATCTCAATTAAACTATAGATCAGTGATCTGATCCCCTCAGAGATCCACACTTTCTAGTATGATTCTTCCTTTTAAGCAAGAACAAGCAAGTTGCTAAACTGACCGTAGCAGCTAAAGAGGGCATTAACAGCATTTAAGCAGGGCAGTAAGGTACATCTACCCTGTTGACATATATGACATGACATACATGATATCCCTCAAAGAGTCAGGACACAACTTTATATGTTCCAAGGGCATAATGTTTAACCCATACACATATCTCCTTCTTATCTTTCTCAGAAACCCCAGAAAACTTCCCCTCCAATCTCATTTGGCCATTATTGCAGCACTTTGTAGCCTAAACCAATCGCTTGCGAGGGGAATGGAATCACCATTGCGGTAGATCGAGAATTAGGATAATATAACCATACACTTTTCAATATCACTCTGCAGTGCCTTCCCCATAGGTGGAGTATGCTCCTCCACCCAATGGCTGTGGATTTAGCAGTGTGACTTGCTTTCGTGAACAAAATGTGAGGCTGACATGCACCACATGCAAGCAGAAGCTTTAAATGCCTTTGTGTGGTTTGGCTCCCTCTCCTCCTTCTACTTGCCTCCACCTCCACACCAATTTCTTGCCTTCTGTCATGAGAATAGCTGCTGCTTCAGCCTTGGTCACAAAGCAAGAAGACACTTAAAACTGAGCTGAGCCCAGCAAAGCTGCAGCCAACCATTTGCCCTCATGTAACTTGGGCAAGAAATAAATGTTTGTTTTTCCCATTCACTGTGCCTTTGGGGTTGGGTGTTACCGCAGTAAATGCTAATGAGGGGACCAGCAACTTCTGGTCCACGAAGCACTAAGACCTATGATAACTGAACAAATCTAGGTGCTTCTGGCAAGGCAGTCGGGTAGGGGGAAGTGAGAAAATGACTATTATGTAGTCAATAAAGAGTCTCTGCCACAGTGCAATTACAGAGGGGTTTCTGGCCTTTCATTCTTCATGTTAAATCTTTTCACCATCCCATATTTAAAATAATGTGTAGATGCTATATCTGCATTCAGAAAAAAACCAAGAGGTCTTTTAAAGATGAGCTTTGAAACTTAAGAGACTGAACATGGTTTAGAATCTCTGTCCTGCCTCTAAAAAACAAGGAAACAAATAAAATGTGGTACATACATATAATGAAATATTACCCAGTCATAAAGATATATGAAATCCTGACACACGCTGTAACATGGATGAACCTTGAAAACATTATACTGAACGAAATAAGTCAGTTACAAAAGGGACAAATATTGTATGATCCCACTTACATGAAATATCTAGGACAGGCAGGTGGGCAGAGACCAAAGTTTATTAGAGGTTATCAAGGGCAAGCTGGAGGGAGGGAAAGTTCAGGGTACACTGACAGGAAAATTTGGAAATAGATAATAGTAATGACTGAATAACATGCTAAACATAACTAACGTCACTAAATTGTACATGTCAGTAATTGAGATATGGCAAATAAATTGAGTAATTTTTTACATATGTATTTACTACAATAAAAAATAAATAAAACATAAAACAAGCAAACAAATAAGGAAAAAAAAAAAAAAAACCCCTCACCAAAACCCCCACACCAACAACATAACAGGTAAAAGAATGATCTGTGGAACAGAGAAAGGAAAACTTATTTTAAATCAGAAGAGAAGGACGGGTGCAGACACAGAGCTGCTCATAAATAAGGGCAGGTTGTTAAGAATATTCAGGTCTGATGACTTCTATTTTTTTCTAGCAAATTCAATGTGACCTAATGTGCTAGAACGAGAATAGCCAAGTGGGAAAGACGACTTAAGGAGAATAGTAAAGGTCTGAAACAGACACAGGAGGGAACAGAAGTAGTAGCTGACCAAAGCAAGTAAAGGGAATGCTAAGGTTCAGACTGAGAACCATGTGAGAGGCTGATTTTTCTTCTTCTGGCTGCAGTTAGTAGCACAGTTAAAGAAGAAAAGGCAAGTGATTGGTGGTCTAATTTAGGCTGGAAGTGTGTGCAACAAGAGCAGCTGAAGATACTGGCAAGGTGGTAAGTGAAGTGGATGAATATACAAGACCAGGCTGGTTAAGGAAAAAAGGTAAAAACTAAGTGGAGACAACAAACTAGGGGATAATGCAGTAATCAAGGGATGAAAGGTTTCGGTGAAGTGAAGAGCAGGTATACAATGGGGAAAAAGGGC
Organism: Trichechus manatus latirostris; assembly: GCF_000243295.1. Classification (NCBI taxonomy): domain Eukaryota; kingdom Metazoa; phylum Chordata; class Mammalia; order Sirenia; family Trichechidae; genus Trichechus; species Trichechus manatus. The sequence continues at coordinate 828,693 of NW_004443943.1, forward strand.
TAAAAGTGTTGTAAGAACACCAGGCTGTGACCAGTCAGAAGTTAGAAGATTTTGAAAGGAAGACTTCTCCCGGTGACGGCTAGGAATAGATGGAAATGCACCACTGACATACAGCACAGGTTCTGTGGGAACAGAGCAGCCAAGGAACTGGTGTTGAGGAGGCTGCCCATGTGGAGGGTGATGTCGTTCAGTTTGAATGTTTGTAGATGAGAGTTTTAAGGATGAGGAAGCAGTGGTAAAGCCAGATGCTGTGGGCTTCAAAAGAGGAGTTGTTTAGGGAAAGATAAATAGTCTGAAATCATCAGTATGGAAAAAGGAAAATGACAACCAAGTTTCTCTACCCTAAAATACTGGGAAGGTGTGCGGGAGGTGGGCAGAGAGAGCGGCACATGGGATGAAGAATGAACTACCTTTATTTGGGGAGGGCTGTAAACAAATGTAATATTCTTATAGGGAAACCAGATGAAGAAAATGAGACACTGGATAATTGGGTAACTTGATCAAGTTCACTTAGTTAACAGCAAGAGCACGACCTGATAACTAGTCTGTAGACTGGCTCTTTCATGGTACTAGAACTTACCAAGCAACTGTTTGGTCTGCCACTGTTTCAATCACAGTATAGAGAGCAAAAACAATCCAGTACATCATCCATCGAACCTGGAAATAATAAAAATATTCATGAAATGAACTAAAATTATTTGCTAGTCTGCATAATTATATTTCCATACATATATATACTATATATTTGCATATACTAGATATATATTTAATGATGTCAAAAATAAAAAAAAAAAAAGGAAAATAAGAAGAAGGCTATGCTTTCTGTAGTTAAAACAATGACGACGACAACAAACTATCAAACTAATAAGGTATTCCCGAATATGTTCCTGGGGGTATTGACTACAATTTTATATAAGCAAAACCTCATGGTCTAACTTTTTCTTTGATGAATAAATTCTTTGATAATCTGCTCTCTGGAACTTATGGATTTTTCCATCTATTTATCAGAAATACGGACCTTCAAATATAGTTGAATGCAAGCAATAATTAAATGAATTCAATGTGTATGTGTTATTCATAGGAGCAACCACAAAGAAAGTTAACCTTGAAAATATATCGCTTTCTTTTTTCCTACTGACGGATTTGATTAAGATTTTATACCAAATGATTACTCAGTGAAGCTTTTATTAAAACTATACCTCAAGGCCACTCATCTACTATTTAAGGTTTTGCCCAAAGGAAATAACAGAAAGAAGTCAAGGTAAAAAACAAAAACAAAAGCAAATCACAGAAGATTAAATAGTAAGTGTAAGTAAGCATATGTGAAGAGAAAAAAAAAATTCTTCAGATCAACAGAAAACATCAAAAACAAAATGCATTATTAATAACAAAATATTGGTGGGAAAATAACCAAATTACTAACCTTATGAATATATATAACCAAATATAATAGAAATAATTTTTGTTAAAATGTGTTATGCAAATAAAAGTCAGTAATTTAACAGGTGACTTTAATATATCACAACCACCTTTTAATTTACTGGGAAAAAAGGTTAGTAGCACCGTCTTTATTGGTACAAATTATGTTCTTGGGAAAGTGGGAACAAATACATATTTCTTTCCAGTTGAAAAACAATTCATAAGATCAACAAACTGCTGTTGTTAAATACCTTAATGAGAACAATGAGTAATAAGAAACTATATCCAACTTTTTCTTAAAGTCTCCTTGACTTTAAGGAAATTGAATTCTCCAACAAAGTGAAGCTTCTATCTAGAAGCACTAAAAAGGATATACACACACATCTCTACTTTCGATTAATCTTCATAACAAACATAGCTTAGTCAATTCTTGAGGACTCAGGTGCCAACATTACAAATAACACTCATCAATACAACTGTAGCAAATTCCTACCTACTCCATGGTCATAGAAATAAAAACATGAATAGGACAGCCTCTGTCTTCAAGGATTTAACATTTTACCAGGGATAAAAAGTTCTTCTGTTTTTACAGCACTAGATGCCTTAGCTCCCAGTCTGAGTCAAGATCCCAACAATTTGAGAAAAGCTTAATAAAGGAATTATTTGTAAAGTTGTGGGTGGGGTTCAGGAAAATCAATTAGGGATATAGTGGTGCATCCCTGAGCTAGGTGAGAAGGGGGAAGGGCAAAGAGGGATCAGGGAGAACAAATACTCTGACTATATGCTCCTCCTGCCTTCTGATCTTCTCCAGGATCCTCTCATTGGCCAACCCAAAGGCAAGTCAGAGATGACTGTGTCTATAAGAGTCAGCTTCCTGGGCCACAGAGCAAGGTGGAGAAGTGAGGAGATGGACACTGGAGGGGCAAATTGAAGATACTAGGATACTCCCCTTGTCTGCCTGGCCGACTTCTACATATCCTGTCAGTTATCTGAAACATACCCAGAACAGGAGCCATTTCTCACCACTTCCACAGATAACTCCCTAGTCCAGATGAACATCATCTCTTGCCTGGATTATTCCAATAGTATCCTAACTGATCATTCTGTTTCTTTTAGCCTATTCCCCATACAGCAGTCCGAATGATCTTTCTAAAACATAAGTCAAATCATGTCACTCCTCTCCTCAAAACTCCTCTGACGGCTCCCCATCAAAATTCTTACCATGGCCTAGATGGCCCTATGGATCTGGTTCCAGCCAAATTTGCCTCTCCTGCTAGTACTCCCCCCTCCCTCACTCTGCCCCAGCTGCACCAACCCTTTTACTGTCCCTTGAATGTGCTAGTATGCTCCTGCCTCCGGGCCTCTGTACATGCTGTTTCACTGCCTGAAATGCTCTTCCCCCAGTTATCAACGTGGACAGCTTTCTCATTTGCTTTAGGTCTCTGCTCAAACATTACCTATCAGACAGGCTTTTCCTGACCACCTTGTTTAAAATATCAACATCCTCCTCACTCCTTCGTCTTGCTTTATTTTTCTCTTCAGCACATATCACATCTCTAACAAATATTTATTTTTTGCCTTTCCTTACTCAGATGTAAATTCCAAGGGGACAAAGCCTGTCCAATGACCTGTGCCTGGCACAGAAGGTGCTCAATTATTATATGTTGGTGAATTGTTGAGTGAATATGGGGCTGCGCAGATCTTAGTGTGCTCCTTTTTGTACAGATTTCAAAAGGCTAAGAGTAGAGTAGAGGTAAAGACATGATGAGTAAACATAAACTGGTCTTCTAAGAGATTTGGTTAAAGAAAAAAAAGGAGGGGAAGGAAAAAATGTAAAATAGCTTGAGGAAAATTTAAAGCATTTTATATCTTCATGTATATAACACTTTGCCAAGCAGATAATGAGACTCAAGTTATGAGAAAGCAGGGATACTTAATGCAACAAGATCCTGGATGACACAGACAGGAATAAGATTAGGAACACTGATGGAAAGAAGAGTGGGCTCGTGAAAGAAGCAGACGCGTCTTCCTCTGAGATAGAAAGGAAGAGTGACTGTGTTGGGAAGAGAGCTGAGGTGGTTTACAGTTAAGAACCTCTGTTTTCACTCTGCAATAGGCGGGCAGGTCATCTGTTAAAGCTGGGGATAGGTAGGCGGGTGAGTAGATTTGAGAAGAGCGGTAAAGACTTAGAAAAGCTGTTTTTAAGAATGGGAAAAGGAGCTGCTTAGGAAAGAGATGGAACACACTATATGACCAATGATGCCCTCAGGTGATCTGGGTGTTAGAGCAGGTGGTTTCAATGAAAGGTCTAGAACAATGAAACAGAGGTGTGGAGGTGACATCTTCCTGTCCATCAAAAGCCGTAATACAGAGTTGTGGCTGGGAAGTGGCTGCCCAGGCAGGGCCAGTACTTCTTAGCACCCCTTTGCAGGTAGGTGGGGCCTCGTGTCTAGTTCTCACCAACAGAAGATGAGCTGGGTGAGGCCTTTGAGAAGTAGGTGTGTCTCCTCCACACACTCTTCTCTCCTTCCTGCTAGAGCTGGCATGGCAGGGAGCAGGACAATCTTGCATTCTATGTGTTGAACATGGGAAGAGCCTCAGTCCTTAAATGGCTGCATGAGAACACTTTGCCAAAATGGACACCTACCCTGGACTGTTTGTTATATGAGAGGGAAATAAACGTCTATATTCAGCCATTGCATTATTGCTGTACATTATTATTACAGCAGCTTGTTATTTTGTTGTTAATTGTTGTTCAATTGGCCTCAACTCCTGGTGACCTTTTGTAAAACAGAAAGAAACGTTGCCCAGTCCTGCGTTTAAGTCCACTGAAGCTATTACGTCAATCCACCTCATTGAGGGTTCCTTCATTTTCACTGATCCTTTACTTTGACAAGCATGATGTCCTTTTCTAATGATTTGTCCTTCCTGCTATAATCTAATACACTAAAATTTCTGTGGGAGATCAAGAATGCAGGGCCACAATGGCACTGGTTCTAGGCTCAGGTATGCATTGCTCATGATGCTGTTCACTCCTATCTGTGGTACAGCTATGGCCCTGGTTGGTAGTGATGGGTACTATTACTACAATGATCAGGACATGGAGGAGAGAACTCTAACGATTTTAAGAAAGTCTAGTTGAGGTATTCTCAGGGAACTTTCAGAAGATTTGGGAAGAAATTGTTGAGTAAGAAGGGTTGAAGTTCTCATGCAGCAAATTGGGGCCGAGCCAGAGAATGACTTTTATTTTTTAACTGTGGTAAATAAATATCTGTATTTATATGTAGAAATATATAGAACAAACATTTGCCATTTTAATATTTTTTACATGTAGAACTCAGTGAAATTAATTATGGTCATCATGTCGCACATTCAGCACCACTATTCATTTCCAAATTTTCCCATCACCCTTAGAGAAATCCTATTTTAAATATTACTGTGATCGCTCAGCAAGTGTGGCTTCTAGTTGTGTGCACTTGTTATCATTTGCATTGTCAGTGCATATGACTTCAGCAGCAATCCCTACCTACTTTTCAATAATCCAAGAGATCAGATAAATACTCGTGTTAGAAATATATACAAATTTTAAAGCAAATACATTCTGAGTGAAAGGCCAAGGAGATAGCCAAATAATAAAGTGCATAGAAATCAATGCGAAGACTACACAAAAAATATTTTAGTGGTCCAGTGGCCTGTTTTGCTTACTTTGCTTTGTCTGTTTTCTTTCCCAAAAGTGTATCTAATGGCTGACACAAAATAGACAGGTATTCAGAAAGATTTACTGAATAAACTAATAAATGGGCTAACGTATGTGCAAGATGTTATTATCATTTTCCTAATTATTTTGCAATGAACGTCTCTTGAAAATGGTCACAATGAAATAGCAATCATTTTTCAATGATGAAGTACTTTACCCATGACCGTTTTTGTGACTAGAGAAATGTGAGAAATAACTTAAAATATTTATAAATGAAAGATTTCTCAAATGGAATCTAAAAATCACTTAAATGTCAAAATGAATTTATTTTCCAAGAGAATATACTCTTATAGTTAGGCAAGTTCCTCTGAAGATCATGGAGTCATCTGTGACACAAAATTATAGTATCTAAAATTACATTCTGGTTTGCATAGTGCATAGATCAGATTATCAAGCCAGCACTTGCTTTACTATTACTCAAAAGCCACAAGGCTTTTATAAAGCCTTCACATTTCAGAAACCCAGACAGTCATGTGATGGTGTTCTTAGTTTTACTCTCTCAAAGGAATTCAAGGATATTTTAAGCCCAAGTGAACACTATAAAATGGACCTACCCACAGACTAAATTCACTATCCAAAGACGATGCTCCATTTAATAGAGATGCATTTCCTACCCCTGATGCAGAAAGAAAAGACTCATTTCATGATGTTTTAACGGTTTTCAACAAAAGAAGTTTTTATAATTTACTTTCTCAGATAAAATTTTTATAAAATTGATTTAGATCCCAGGGCAAATTAAGAAAACAAAAAGAGAATGACAACTGTAAAATGATCCTCATGATTTCTATCACAGAAATTGAGAGCAATCCAAAGGTTCCAAGTATACAGAAGATTATCATGTTCTGGTGGGAGGCATGTTACTATAGATTTATAAGAGTCAGGGATTGCAGCAGCAATCGCCTATTAATGAAAAAATATTTGCCTTAAATCAGATCTTTATATAACTTATTCTTGCTGTGGCAAGTGTGATATGATAATAGCAATGATATCAACAATAATATATGTTAAATAATATAACTGTACTAATTTATACTTACATGATAAAAAGAGAAACTAACATGATGTATTAATTCAATAAGTATTACTTAGGGCCTATTATGAACAAAGTCCTTACTGACATGAAATACATAAACCCTGATGTCAAGAAGTTCCTATCCCCCAGAAGCTTTTATGGGAAGGACCTATAAAAGAAGATATATAAAAGGATATGAATGGGTGATTGGAAACACAGTATTTGATTCTACTACTACTACTATTTTATCACATATAACATTATATATTATTCACTGCTTTGTATGAATGAAATGTCTTTGCTTCCTAAGGAAAGCCTTCTCTAACTATGCACACCCCCTCTGAAGGTAATACACAATATCTGTGTATTGTACTCTTCCTTTGTAGCATATCTGTGTAATTGTTTCTACAAAATCTGTTTCCCTTGTTTTTCTATTACAACCAATAGGGACCAAAACTGTCTTGCTCATCATCACATTCCTAGAACTGAGCATACTATGTGTGCTAAAGCAAGCACAGAGGAAGCGTCTATGAACTATTTCTTAAACTGTAATGTCTGAATTGATATAAGATCCAAACAATTAACTCTGAATTGCAAAAAGCAGCTTATAACATACAAAATAGCCTGTTTTGTCAAAGTTGTTTTCAAAATTATCAGAGATTAAACAACTTTTCAATTTCTCTTAATTTCAGATTCTCTGAACCACAAAATTGGTCTTTCAATTAAAGTGAAAAATTACATATGCCTAATGATTTAAATTATAACCACACTAAGTAAAGTCTGAGCATAAAATACTAAAATATGCTTCACTGAAAAAAAGAATCTTTGCTGAGTCTGAAGAGAAATAAACACTGCTGAATTTCAGACCACCCAAAGAGAACTTTATTTTCTGGCCATTATTTGTTATTCACTCAAGTCAATTCATCCAAGCATTCATTCTACACCACATTTCAGAGACACCAGAAAGATCTTATAATACAGAGTTCTTTAAAAACAGTATAGAATTGAGAACATTTCTCCTTCTGTTTCATTAACTTTTAAGCAATAATTTGGTTACTTCATACTGATTTTTTCCCCATTAAAAACAAAGAAGAACAAAATGTGAGAAATCAAATAGAAAAACTCCCTCTTTTATCCAACCCAGATGGCTCAGTTATGGGATTTTTCCCAGAGCCCTGCCAAGTTAGAAGCATGCTTGAAAATAAACTAGTTTAAGTTGAATCCAAAATGAAAAATTGAGACCGTGGCTGAAAAGTATTTTTTTTTTAAAGGATGGGGCATATGTGGGGGGTGAATATACTAGGCTAGGAATGATTTGGGCTTCCTCAACTCTGAGGTGCTTTTCCTCCACTGCCCGTTTGCCTTTAACTTTCTGTAGCTCCCAGTCCTCAGATGTTTGGGAGTTAGACTTTCACAAGCTGAACCTGCAAAACTGTTTACCTGCAGTTTCTAGTTATCCCTGCCAAAGTCTTCATATATAATGTAGCTTTGAAGGAGAAAGTCTACCATTATATAGATGTATCTCACGTTAATGAGGCATTGGTGGTTCAGTGGTAGAATTCTCGCCTTCCATGAGGGAGACCCAGGTTCGATTCCCATCCAATGCACCTCATGGGCAGCCACCACCCATTTGTCAGTGGAGGCTTGCGTGTTGCTATGATGCTGAGCAGGTTTCAGCAAAGCTTCCAGATCTTCATCAGACTAGGAAGAAAGGCCTGGAAATCTGTTTCTGAAAACTGGCCAATGAAAATTCCATGGATCACAGTGGTTCGATCTGCAACCAACAGATCATAGGATGGTGCAGGGCCAGGCAGTGGTTTGTTCCATTGTGCATACGGTCACCATGAGCTGCAGGGGCCAACTCAACAACATCTCATGTTAAGCAAATTAAAATCTGGCAGATTGTAATTAACAAGGAGCCTCTAACTAGACATGGATGACTCTGCCACAATCCTGTCTTGGCCTTCCTCAGTGCTTTTGAGTCATGGAAGCCTCAAGTATCTCATTCCTGACCTCAGCAGAGTTTGAGGAACTTGAGAGAACTGTGAAAAAATGTTTAAACACTAGATCATAATTAATTAAGAAGGAGAGCTGAAAAGAAGTTGTAAAAAGGAGGAACTGCTTACAGGAACTATCCCTGGAGCAGAATTTAGGAAGGAATGACCTCTCAATCCCAAAATAATTCTCTCCATCCACACAGGATGAGAATTCACACTTCACTTTTTACGTTATTTAATGTCTTATTGATTTATTTGGGATAATGAGCATCTGTAAGAGACCCAGTTCCCTTTTCATAGCACCACACAGAATCCCAGGATTTCAGCACAGGAAAGAGCTACCTAGGTAGGAGGAGCAGCTAGGTCCTCTTCCTGGCCATCTTAGTTTCCATTCTAAATTTTCATTTTACTTCCTTCTTTCCCTTAGTTTTCTCCAAGTCTTGGCCCATTACATTTCCTACGTGAGGTATTCCAAAGGGTTGGCACCACTTCTTAGGCCCCTGGGTTCCCCAGTTCCACATCTATGTTCACAGTGAATTCCATCTTATCACATCCACAAGGGAAATAATCTAGCCACTAAAAGCAAAAAAATATTCTCCCATGTCTGTGTAGTTTCAGAGACATATCTTCTTTTTCCAGGTGACTAGGGCTGGCAGTGATTGAAAAATTTCATTCTTTATGTAAGAGTGATAGCTTTATTCCATGGGCTTGACAGCATGCTTTAAACATACAATAAGCATTCAAACAACAAGAACAGGCCTTTATAATACTAAGACCACGTGGTCTTTCCGAGAAATCAAAGACCCATAGAAAACCCTCCGGGAAGAATAAATCTCTGTCATTACTGAGAATGAACCTGTGTTATTAATTACTTTCCTTCAAAAGCATCTGCAGTCATCTCACAGAGAGAAGTGAAGTTCAGATTTGGATGAGTGAAGAGAGGAAGAGGGCAAGTAATAGACCCCAGGACACTCGGGGTAAGGCAGGGTTGTCCGAGCACCACTGCACAGGCCACCATGAAAGCAATGGGTAAACAGTGAAAGGAACAAAGAGGCTGGAGAAGGGTGCAGAGACAGAGGTGGATAATTCTAAAGGGAAACTTCACTGAAATAGAAATTTTGTCTAAGGCCAGCCCCTAAACATGGACACTAGGAGAAAGTTTAACTTATTATCCTTACTCCCCTAATTATATTATGTGATCAATTTTGTCAACATATTATTTTTCTACATCTCAAGTTGTTAATCAAGTTAACATACAAATATCTCTAAAACAAACTATTTGTTATTTTGTGCCTATCTGCATAAATAAATTTATTTAAAAAGCACAAGGTAACGATTATCCACTTTTAAAATAAAATAAGATGTCTTGTAATCAGTGTTTTTTAACTTAGCTGTGGATAAGAATCACTTGGAAATTTAAAAACAAACAAAAAAACACATAGATTTCTAGGTCCTATCATCACAATCTGCAGAGAGAGGGCAGCCAGGTGTTTATAAAGCATGTTCCATGAGTAGTTTTGATATATAACAAGGGTTGAGAACATGCACAAAATCCTTTCTACTTGAAATGTGGTCTACAGCTGAGTAGTATTGGTATCACTTCGGAGCCAGTTTGAAATGAGAATGTCAGGGCCATCCCAGACCTATCAAGTCAGAATTATGCATTTTAAGAAGATCACCAGGGGATTCAAATGCTCCTTAAAGTGTGAGAAGCACTGCAGTGGGCGGCTGCTCTGTGAATGCTTCCCTAAGACAGAGAATGTAAGAACCACGGGCTTGGAGAAAAGATGAGTTCAGTTTTTTTTGTGATAACTTGTCCGATGTAAACATTTAAAGTGTGCCCTTATTTTCGTAACACTGTTTAGGCATATCATCTTTTTTTTTTTTAAAATACCAAAAACCTAACAAAGTGGAAGGAGCTGGGCTGTTAGTCCACCTCCCAGAAGTACTGTTCATGGCTATCAATGGAGGATATAAAAGCTTTGAGCAAATTACCTAGGAAGGGGCAATCCGACAGATCCTTCTACTCCAAAGTTACATGAGGAAATGTGCCCCTTGTCTATCCATCCAAAGAGCCCAGAACTATCTGGCAATTACCACTCCCTGGAGGCTCTCTCCCTTTCCAAGGAAAAAGCACCCTAAGATTCTCCTAAGAGTAAACTTTGATTGTTGTGTGCCATCCAGTCCATTCTGACTCATAGTGACCCTACATGAAAGAGTAGAACTGCCCCATAGGGTTTCCTCTGCTATAATTTTTAAGGAAGCAGATCGCTCCATCTCTTCTCCGGTGGAGCCACTGGTGGGTTTGAACTGACAACCTGTCCTTTCGGTTAGCACTTAACTCTGCACCACCAGGGCTCCTTAAGAACCTTGATTAGTAAGCCGAAATTATATTCAAACATAATGCCAATGGCAAACACTTTGCCAGTGTGCTCCAGTAATTTCTTTTGACACTCTTAGTTAACCAGGATCTGTGGAACACAGTAAACCAAAGTGTAAGATCTTCATTTAAAAGCTACTTGTTGGAACCTTTTTGAAGCTACTATAATTTTTTAAAATATAAATTATTCAATCTATTTCTGTGACTTCAAGATGTTTTAAAGAGTTTTTCCATTTACCTTCAGGGTTAGCATCTGTGATTTAAAAAAAAAAACGAATTAGTCTACATTTATTTTGACAGCCAAGAGACAGAAGATATATATTTATCTGTACAATATACCTTAATATTTTTTTTTATAGTTTTTCAAAAGAGTATCTTTTCACATTTCCATTTCTTAAGTAATATCTTTCTCATGTACTTTTAAAGTAGCTTGAGGTTTTGGGGAAAGATTTTATTTCTCTTACTTAGCTAAAATCTTCAGAAACAGCTCTAGTTTTTATATTTTTAGGAGGACCTTTCAAAGTGTGATGGCAATCTGGCTGACAATCTGATTATTACAGCTGTAGTTGGTAAAGCAGTACATTTCTAAAATTACATAACGGGAAAATGATGTACATAGCTGAGCATTCCAAAGGCAGAGTCTGGTACCGTGTAAAAGGGGGAAATTTCACTGCACAAGTAAGGTAATTTTTAGCTGATATTAAGAAGAAAAAAAACCCAGGTATATCTGATATTATTAGAAGATGTTATTTCAATAATAATTTTAGATAGTTTAATATTTTCTTTGTGACTTAAATTTAGTATTGCTTGTCTAAGCTCTTTTCTTGTTTCCCATTCTGTCCATGCTTTTTCTATCCTCCAACCATTGTAGCTACTTCAAGTGTTTATTAGATTTATTCAGGCAACAACTGTTAGATATATTAAGTCCCTTTTTTTTTTTCTTGGTAATTCATTTCTGCTTTTACGTTGCTTTATTCATACTCTTTTCTTCCTTATTTAGCTTACATCCTTACTTTTCTTTTGGTTTTGACATTTTTCTTGCTTTGTGAGTTGAATGTTACATTTTTTTCTTCCTTCCTTTTTAAAATAAAAGCTTTGAAAGTTGTTATATACAAGAATATAAACTGTGGTATGTATTACTTTGCTTTAATTTTTGAATCCATCTGTTATTGCACTTTTGATTTTTTTCTAATAGTCAATTATCATCTCTCCCTTTCAGAACTGACTGGGGGTTTTCTTCAAGTAGTGAGGTTATGGTTTCTAAACAGATAACAAAGAGGCACAGCACTAAGGGGAAGGCAGACTGCCTCTGAACACAGTTCTCCCCACTGTGAGGGTGGTGGCAGTTGAGTTTTTCAGTTATTGCAGCTTTTATGATTTGAAGCTATTCCATCACTAGGGAGTAGGGTGGAGGTGGCTAGGCCTCCCTCCAATTTACTTCTTAGCAACATTTTCCTTTAATGGTAACAACTATTTCTGTCACTGCTTTCAAAATCTATATTCACTGGCACTATAGTTAGTAAAATTCTTCCTAGATATTAACAAAAGCCTGACTTAAAGCCTCTTATGTTTAAGTGCTATTGCAAGATTTAAAAAAAATTTTTTTTTTATTTGTGTGTTTTCCAAAGCATGTGCGTTGAAAGCTATAAAAGGACAAGTCAGTAGATGATGGCTAGCTATATCTTAGTGTGAAAATTGTGGCAATGTTTTCAATTGACTTCGTAGACGTCAAGGGTAACTCTTAATTCACATTCTAAAATTGTAGAAACAACTATGTTAAGCGTTCCTTTGAAACCCTCCAGTTATATAATTCTATTCAAATTTAACACTTGTTTCCTAAAGTGGATGGGTTGTAATGATCCTGAGATGATTGTGAGGTAATCGTTTTCAGAATTCATAAGGAAGAATATAAATGACTTGAGGATTGTAACACTATCAATTACTTCAGCAATGAAGTTATGTACTGATACATCTAATTTACTTTAAGTAAATTTAAATAGACTTCTTTCAATAATCAAAATAAGAAAGAAGATAGAGGATAATCGGAGAATCCGTCTTTCCGCCATCTTTCCATGCCGCCGTAACGGTGCGCAAGAACACCCTGGACAACACTCTTAAGAGCATCAATAATGCCAGAAGAGAGCGCCAGGTTCTCATCAGGCCGTGCTCCAAAATCATCGTTTGGTTTCCAACTGTGGTGATGAAGCATGGTTACACTGGCGAATTTGAAATTACTGATGATCACAGGGCTGGGAAATTTGTTGTGAACCACACAGGCGAGTTAAATAAGTGTAGAGTGATCAGCCCCAGATTTGACGTGCAACTCAAAGATCTTGAAAAGTGCCCTGGTGGTGCAGTGGTTAAGCATTTGGCTGCTAACCAAAAGGTCGGCAGTTTGAATCCATCAGCCCTCCTTGGAAACCCTATTGGGGGCAGTTCTACTCTGTCCTATAGGATCACTGTGAGTCGGAATCCACTCGACAGCAACAAGTTTGGTTTGTTTTTTTTTTAATCTGCTCCGGCCTATTAGTTTGGTTTCATTGTACTGATGACCTCAGCTGGCATCACAGACCACGAGGAAGCAAGACCAACACACAGGAGGGAAAATCCTGGGATTCTTTTTCTAGGGATGTAATACATACATACAAATAAAAGGCCTCAATGGACCAAAAAAAAAAAAAAAAAGAAAATGGAGACTCCAAAACAAGAGAGACATAAAGAGACTCCACAGCACGTTGGTGGAGGAAGCTGTGCGGCTAATGAGAGCCACGCTGCCGGCCCAGAGAACAGCCACGCCTGAGTATCTAGTGGACGTGAATGCACTAAGAAGCAATTTACACAACTGGGACAGAGTTTGGGTGAGCACTTGCAATAAGCATAGAGAATATAAAATAAATGAAAAAAAAAAAAAAAACAAATAACACCAGGGAAAACAAACAATCGTGCAGGAAAAGAACAGTAATGGAAAGATACGGTAGAGATCAGCTGCAAGTAGTGTTTACGTAACAAAAGCTACTTATATAACAAGTATTGTTATATGTCAGGTACTGGTTTAAATGCTTTATGTACATTAACTCATATAATCTTCATAACCACCTGAGGAGCTAAGTCCTACTACTGTACTCATTTTACAGATCAGGAAACTGAGGCACAGAAAGGTCAAATAATCTGCTCAAATTTGTAGGACTGGGAGGATAACCCAGGCAGCCTTGTTCCACATGCTGTGCTCTTAATCTTTATATGCTATTGCTTCTTTCTAACTTAATCTGAATAATGCAAATATTGAATATGATCCAACCCAAATTACAATATAATGACGCTGGGAGGCTATAGGGAAATATGCATGTGTACCTAGCACTGGGTAACTACATAAATCATCTTCAAAGTAGGAAGTCAACTGATGATGCCTATCTGAAAGATTAAGAAATAACAATATAAGCATGTTATTTTAGAATATGGAAGTAACTTCTGTATTAGTTTCCTAGGGCTGCTGTAAAACAGCACCACAAAATACCACAAAGTGGCTTATGAGAATAGAAATTCATTGCCTCACAGTTCTAGAGGCTAGAGGTTGGAATTCAGGGTGTCTGAAAGGCCACATTTTCTAATAAGGCTCCAGGGGACGATCCTTTCTGGTCCCTTCCAGCTTCAGGTAGCCTCAGGTGTTCATTGGCTTGCAGCTACAGCATAATTCCATCATCACATGGTCCTTTTCCCTTTGTCTCTCTGTGTTTCTTCTTTTTTTTATAGCACATCACTCAGGTTGGATTAGGACCCAGGCTGCTCCAGCATGACCTCATCTTAACTGATAACATCTTCAAAGACCCTATTTCCAAATAAGGTTATGTTCCCAGGTACTAGGGGTTAATTAAGACTTCAACATAAATTTTTTGGGAATACAATTGCAATCCATAACAAATGCTAAAAGATTGAGATAAAAGAGATGAAAGCAGCTACCTTTAGAGAATGAAAAATAAGAATGGGGAAGGTGGGGAACTGTTTTTTATAATAAGCCTTAGAAAACTATTCTGTTCTTTAAATTATTAGTACAGCTTTGATAAAAAGAAAATCTAAATTAAAAGCAGACAAAATGGGGGGGGGGGGACCAGACCAGCACATGACCTGACACAACTAAATTCAATAAAAATCCCATCTTAATCAGTGGGTTAATCTCTATACTTTCCTAATTATTAAAACTCTTATATCAAATGAATACTTTTAACCCAAGATATCAAAAGATGCCTAAGGAACACATCTTAACAACAAAGAAAGATTACTTGATACATTTTCTCCTTTTCTCCACCCTAAAACAACTTCAGGGTTCACTAATCAGCAAAAACTGTACCATACATTTATCCACTTTCAATTCCCCCAAATATTCAGCCAAATATTAGGTCACTTTCAAAACCAAAGTCAATGGGGTTTTCGAGTGCCATTTCTAGGCCTCTTAAAAGAGTGCTCTTCCAGGGTTCTTCTGTTCTTTGTTCCTTCTCACAGTAAATCTCAGGACCAAACGTCTGATTTTGATTTTTAAGTGCTATTAGTCAATCTTCTCATTGCCATGTTTTTCAGCATTCTTAGAATAAGAACATTGGCTTCCTAGAAAAGCTACAGCAATTACATACGACTTGGAAGTAAACACTCTATTTTCAAGTCATGAGACGGTAAGAGCCTGAAAAAAATTGCAAAACCATACTAACTCTTCAGTAAGTTTACATTTCAATTACTGCAAGACTGAAAGACTTTAAGTAGGCCATATCAGCCACACTATACAGGAAATTATATCCTAGGAAAAAGCTCTGTTTTAAAAATAGGCAGAGGAAGAAAGGAGGGTTGCCAAAATATACAGCACTTTCCATTTGTTTTGATTTGAACACAGCATCTGTTTTATCAGGTGCAATCTACTATATGCAGGCTTAAGGGGAATGGTAGTAGTTAGGGTGGGAAGAAGTAAATAAACCGAAAATGTTTGCTTTCTGAAAATAATTTTGAAGTAGGTATCAGTGGAATTTAGGTCATAACCAAATACCACAGAGAAACCAGGCTTTGGGATAAGTGTTCAGACTGAACTGTATACTCAGTAACTTACAGAATCAAAGATGAGAAACTAGACCAATCCAATTAAGAAATATACATGCTCTTGTAAACACAATTTAATATTTGATATAGACATAAAAGTCAATTCTTCTTCCTTTTCTCATTCATTCATTCACTCGAAAAATACTGAGTACCTATTATATACCATATACTGTTCTAGCAATGAGAATGTAACAATTAACAAAGCAACAAAACTCCTCCCTTATGGAATTTACATTCTGTGGGAGAACAACAAACACGTGTTCAAATAACAATATAATATGAGACGGTATAAAGGGCTATTAAAAATATAATGGCAATTTTAAGAAGGTTATTTTTACTAAAAAACTACCGTATGAAAAAATAAAGCAAATTTGGACAGAATTACCATACAGGAAACCTTTATGAGGTCAGAGTCCTGATAAAACTGTTAATTACAGTCAGAGGTTAAACTGGATGGCTAAGTTTAGGTGAGACTTAGCTTCCTTTAAGAGGTGGGTGCAAGAAAGTGATTCTCAAATTTTTCAATAGAGGTAAATTTAGGTTGGAAATACTTACAGGATTGCCAAGACTTTATAGAACTTTTAAAAGTGTCTCATTTTGATACCATGAAGAGTGTGCTTCTTAGCTCAAGTAGATAGATGAGACTAAATGGGCAGCTCCTGTCCAGAGGTGAGATGAGAAGGCAGAGAGTCAGGAGCTGGTTGAATGCACACAGGAAATCCGGGGTGGAAAGGAGGAATGTGCTGTCACAGTATAGGGAGAGCAATTAGGGTCACATAACAATGTATGTATAAATTTTTATATGTATGAATTCAAGACTAACTTGAATTATAAACTTTCACTTAAAGTACAGCAATTAAAAAAAAAGTCTCATTTCTTCTTTAAACTCTTTGTTCACAGTTGACTTAGATGCTTATGGGTCTGGTCCTAGTTCTGGGTAAGCTGCCTCATTGCCCCTCCTGGAAGTGTCCATATGGTTGTGGCCCCTGAAGGTCTACCTTTGGAATTAATCAGAAGTACATTCACCGGCTGGTTGTGAAAGCTGTTTCAACTCTTTTTGTGAAGCTTGGATCCGGACGTACCTTTTTAAAGGTAGCATGGTGGAGGAGAAGGAATAAAATATTAGAAACAGCAGATCTCCAATCTGGTACCAATCCTGACTGTACAATCCATGAGACCCTGGATAAATTAACTTCTCTGAGCTTGTAATATTGGAATGTCTTCCATGCATACTTTATAGGGTTGTAATAAGGACCAGTGAGGTATTATTGTGGTAGGCAGAATAATAGCTCCTGCTGCCCCTCCATCACAATTCCACTTCCTAACCCCCAGAACTTGTAAATATGTTAGGTTACACAATGAAGGGAAAATCAGGTTGTGGATGGAATTAAGGTTGCCAATTAGCTAACTCTGAGATGGGAAAATTATCCTGGCTTATCCAGGTGGGCCACAAGAAAGGCAGAAGAGGGAGAACGAGAAACGGCAGTGTGAAAAGGACTCAGCCTGACATTGCTGGCTTTGAAGATGAAGGAATGGAGCCATGAGCCAAGGAATGAGGACAGCCTCTAGAAGGCAGAAAAGACAAGGAAACAGATTCTCTCCTAGAGCCTCCAGAGGGAACACAGCCCTGTGGACCCATTTTAGACTTCTGACCCCTAGAGTCGTAATAGATCTGTGTTGTTTTTAAACCACTAAGGATGTGATAATTTGTTACAGAAGCAATAGGAAACTAATATGACAATATACAGACATATTTTGAAATTGGTAGGAAATTACATAAACACAAGGTGTTGTTATTATTCCAAGATGACATCTCAGTTTAGTTTAGCAGCCTTGATGGCAGACAACTTGGTTACTGGGAGGTCTTCAGAGCTGCATCGTATTTCCTTGTCAAAAGCAGATGCTTTGCACTTCCTGTTCAAATATGTGAACATTTTTGCTTTTAGCTCTCTTTTTATTTGTGAAGTAGGGTTGATAACCATGTAATTATCAAACCAGCTCTGGCCACCTACTTGTCTATCATACTGATAGACAAATAACATGTGCCTTCTGCATTTGTTTGCCGGCCTTGCCCTCCCCTCCGCGAGGTATTTTCATAAGCACGCTATACTAATTTTTTTTTTTTTTTTACAGCAACATGTGGAAAAGGATCGGCATGGCGGTGCTTGTGAGGGTGCCTCGTGATATGGGGGAGGGGGCGGGGAGAGGGCATGGCCAGCAAACAAATGAAGAAGGTATGGGTTATTTGCATGAAAATATGGTATTTCCCTAGTTTTGCTTCTGTTACTCATTATTCTGGTCTTCCCAAAGGGATGATTAAAAAATTTTTTTTCAGAGTCACAACACTATAGCAATACCGTTGTTGTATGCCACTGAGTCAATTCCGACTCATAGCGACCCTATATGACACAGTAGACCTGCCCCATAGGGTTTCCTAGGCTGTAATCTTTAAGGGGAACAGATCATCAAGTCTTTTCTCCCCAGGAGCTGCTGGTGGATTTCAACTTCCCACCTGATCTTTCGGTTAGTAGCCAAATGCTAAACCATTGCACCACCAAGGCTCCTCACAGCAATATTATGTACAGATAACTCTTACTTTCTTTGTTAATAATGAGTTATTGTGTAAAGAGAACTGTGCAAGGCAATACGCTAAGTATCTACCCATCCATATAAATAAACACATATCAAGTTGTATAGTTTTCTCATCAGTTCAAGTAAGAATGTTAACGGATTCTCTTACATAGGATTAAATGAACTTACGAAGCTGAATTAAGATTCCAGGACTGCTACTGTTGTGCGCCATTGAGTCAATTCCAACTAATTACAAAAATGCACAGAGTAATTTCATGTCTATTGGATACAGTAATAAAAAAAAGTTGGGTTGTTCTTTGTATGTTTTTGTTTTTTTTTCCATTCCATTTTTCTAGTAAATAATTTTTTATTTTATTTTATAAAAGTATTAGTGTATGACTTATTGGAAATTAAAGAAACTGGTCTTTAATTTCTTTCCACAGGTTCCTTAAAAATCACTTTTATAGAAGATAAGCACTGGCTTCTAAAAACTATGTAATGTGTGACAGTACTGTACTGTGAAACAATACTTCAAGTATTTATTACAACATATATTAAAATGCATCTCTTTAAGGCATCTATAAAATGACTTTAAATTACTAATAGGACCTAATGTGTTTCCATTGCTTAAGATTATTTCACCAACCTAGATAAAAGTTGTTGCAGATTGAACTGTGTATGCCCCCCAAAAGATACGATGAAGTCCTAACCCCTGTACCAGTGAATGTGAGCATGTTTGGAAATAGGGTTTTTCTTCTGTTATATTAATAAGGTCATACAAGAGTAGGGTGGAATGCTCAGGGCTACAGAAGCTGACTGGGACAATGAAAGACCATCCCCTAGAGCCAACACAGAAAAAGCATAGCTCTGCTGATGACCTGAATTTGGATTTCTACCCTCCAAAACCGTGAGACAATAAATTTCTGTTTATTAAGACACGTACGGCAACACTAGGAAACTAGGACAAAGGGAGAGAAAACTTTCAGAGCTCCACCAAGTAACTTCTTTACTTCCACTAGCTAGATGTATTCCACCATTCTAACTAATTTGTATAAACTTCACTTCAAAATTAGTTTTATAAAAAAAGAAAAAATGACTCTATGAAAGTACCAATAGAATAAAAAACCAAACAAAAACTCACTTCCGTTGAGTAGATTCTGACTCATAGTGACCCTACAGGACAGAGTAGAGCTGCCCCATAGGGCTACCAAGGAGTGGATGGTGGATTCGAACTGCTGACCTTTTGGTTAGCAGCTGAGCTCTTAACTACTATGCCACCAGGGTTCCTCCAATAGAATAGGTTAGTTACAACGGTTTCAGTTTCCCCCGGGATAAAACAACAATAAAAAAAGAGAATAAAGAACAATGATCTCTAATCATTTAATGAGCTGGATAAGAAGACTACCATCCAAGCTTCCTTAAAATGAACCATGGCTATATACTCAAAAGTGCTGAAAACAGGTACTCAAACAAATCCTTGTACATGAATGTTCATAGCAGCACTATTCACGATAGCCAAAAGGTAGAAACAACTCAAATGTCCACCAACAGATCAATGGATAAACAAAATGTGGTATATACATACAATACTAAACCCGCTGCCTTCGAGTGAATTCCAACTCATAGTGACCCTATAGGACACAGTAGAACTGCCCCATAGGGTTTCCAAGGAGCTGCCTGGTAGATTCCAACGGCTGACCTTTTTGGTTAGCAGCAGAGCTCTTAACCACTGCATCACCAGGGTTCCAATGGAATATTATTCAGTCATAAAAAAGGAATGAAGTGCTGATACATGCTACAGTGTGGATATCTCAAAAACATTATGCTAAGTGAAAGAAGCCAGAAGCAAAGGTCACATATTCTATGATTTCATTTATATGAAATATCCAGAATAGTCAAATCCATGAAACAGAAAGCAGATTGGTGGTTGTTAGGGTCTGGAGAGAGGGTGAATAAGGAGTAACTGCTTAATGGGTACAGGGCTTTATATTGTAGTGATAAAATGTTTTGGAGTGAGATACAGGTGGTAGTTGCACAATGTTACGAATGCACTAAATGCTACAGAATTGTTCACTTTAAAATGATTAATTTTATGTTATGTGAATTTCACCAGGGGGTGAAATTGCACTGATGTGCAGTTATCTCAGTACTGACTGCTTACCCTTGCTCATTATCTACCAATAAGATATGCTTTTGCTATTCTCTGAAAATTCACTCCATCACACATAGTAAACTATGCCAAGATTTATAGGTGAGCAAGGCCATTTATATTAAACAGTATGGATAAAATTGGGAATGAAAAGAACTTATAGAAATGAGAAAAAATAAAAACAGTAAGGAAAAGCAAGGGAAGAAAAAAAAACCCATCAAACAACTAGGGAACAGGGAAGAAGAAACTGAAAGAGAAGAAAAAACACTGAGGGGTAGAAAGGAAATCATTACAAATCCAGCTTGATTCATGAAGGAAAAAAGATTATACTGTTAGTAGTGATGAGGTATCCGCATATTTGAAGGGGTCAGAAAGTGATAAAACCCTAATGGAACAAGAAAAAGGCTTTGGGCCCAGAGAGATATATTCTTAGTATATCAATAAATTTATAAGGCTAAAAACAAGCAAACAAAAACTCCCCAAACCAACCCCGGGAATATACAAACTAAATTACAGCTATCTCTAATTACTTACCTTGGAAACCATATATTTATTTAAATGCCAATGACAGTGAATTATTTTTGAAAGTTCACTTTGGCGTTGTCTTCAAGATTTTTTTTTTTTAAAAAAAAGACTGATTTCATTACCTCACATTTAAACCATTATTTTAACCCAAAACATTATAGATGTTTCTAAAATAATGATGGTTTCTCAAACCTTGTATACCATTACACATTCAGCCTGAATTAAGCACTCATAAAACTATACTTACATATTCTTTCACATTTTTTGTTTTCACAGCTTTGTATGAATAATATGCAGGATAAAGCATTCCAAACACCAACCTAAAAGTAAAAAGTATGAGAAGATTAATCAAACACAACAATGATTTTAACAGCTCATGAAAACTTCACCTAATAGAAAAGTAGAACGTACATGGAAAACTCATGACAGTATAAATCTGTGTGACTGACAATTTGTGTATAAACTATTCCCACTCAGCAAAGCGAAGTGAAAATCAATCTTTTTTACAAAAAGATGATTGCAATGCTTTAGGATAGTTTCATATAAATAAAATACGTATTTTTTGAAAAATACTAACATTTAAAGCCGTTTTTCTCCTAATCACAAAAAATATTCTGTGATTTCTTGAAGAACATTTGGAAAATGTAGAAAGTCACCAAAATTAAAATAAAAATTGTCCTTATCCTACCAGTCGGAGGTAACCACAGGGAACATTTTATTGACTGTGCATTCCATTTTTTATCTGTATGTGTAATGTACCGAAAACACACACACATACATTTGTGGTAATGAAAAAGTGGTCCTTCACTGCCATTAGCTTAAAAAGTACTGGCATCTAAATATAATGACAGGGCTGTGGAACAATACTTGATATACTTATTATAATATGTATTAAAACAACTCTTCAAGTCATTTATAAAGTGACTTTAAACCACTAAGTTCACTGAAAGAACTTAATTTAATAGTATCTCTTAAGATTATTTCACCAAATCCCAGATCCAGGAGATATGCACTTATAATGAAATGATAATCACGGAAATGCATGACATAGTATATATGTTTTACAATTGGCATTTTCATGCGTCCTCAAATATTATTCTACAGTATTAGTCTTAATGTCTGCATTGCATTCTACATTGAGATTCCTAAGGTTGGTTTAAATGATCCTGGATTTATAGGCTTCTGGTTAATTTCTGAGTTTTTGCTACTGTACATAACACTGTAAAAAACATTTTTTGTGTACATTGATGGTCTCTTCCTGGCTGTAATGTTGCTGCTTCAAAGGATACACATTATTTTTATCTATTATAAAAAGGCCTTCCAAAGAATTTGTGTCAATTTACATTCCTATACATTGCTAATTGTGGAAATCATCGTCAATATTAAAAAAAAAAAAAAAAAAAGCTATTTTGCCAGATAAATAGGAGAAAAATAATAACCTCACAGCTGTTTTAATGTGCATTTCTGAATGCCAGTAAGTCTGATTTTTTTCCAAGTGTCTACTGGTCTTTTGATGCATGGAGTGTATGGTATCCTTTTGTCTATTTTTTTAAATAAGCTTTTTATTTGAGAGTAGTTCCACAGAAAAGCTACAAAGATAGTACAGGTAGTTCCCATATACCCCACACCCAGTTTCCCCTATTATTAACATCTTACATTAGTACAGTACATTTGTCACAATTAACTCGATAAGGAACCCTGGCGGTACAGTGGTAAGCCCTCGTCTGCTAACTGAAAGGCTGGTGTTTCCAATTCACCACGCTTTCCACAGGAGAGATGTGGCAGTCTGCTTCCATAAAGATTTTCAGCCTTGGAAACCCTATGGAGCAGTTCTACTCTGTCCTATAGGGTCCCTATGAGTCAGAATTGACTCCACAGCAATGGGTTTGGTTTTTGGTTTAATGAACCAGTATTGATACATTATCTCTTAACCAAAGTCCATACTTTATTCAAGTATATTGTAAGATGCCCCTCTACTGAAATCTGTCTGATGTTTTCCTCATGATTAGACTGGGGTTATGGGTTTTGGAAGGAAGATCATGGAGGTAAAGCACCATTCTCATCATGTTACATATCAGGGGCACATACTAGCAACACGACTTATCACTGTGATGTTAACCTTGATAACCAGACTGAGGTAGTGTTTGTCAGATTTCTCCACTCTAAGGGCCCTCCCTTTCCCCGTCTTTCCATACAGTATTCTTTGGAAGGAAGTCACTATGTGCAGCCCACTCTTAAGGAGTGGGGAGACACACTCTACCTCTTTGAGGGAGGAATACCAAAAACACAAAACAAAACAAAACAAACAAAAAAAAACCCAAACCCACTGCCGCTGGGTCGATTCTGACTCATAGCAATCCTACAGGACAGAGTAGAACTGCCCCATAGGATTTCCAAGGAGCAGCTGGTGGATTTGAACTGCCAACCTTTTGTTTAGCAGCTAAATGCTTAACCACTGAGTGGGGAATATCTACACAAATTATTTGGAATTCTCCTGCATAGCAGATTTGTCCATTCTTCCCCAGTAATTTATTTATTCAATCACTTATATCAGTATGGACTCATGGATATTTTTACTTTACACTTTGGGTTATAGTCTAATACTACTTTATTTTGTTGCTCAAAGCTTTGGCCATTGGGAGATCTTTCAGTTTGCTCCTGTAACCCCCCTTTGACATGCTATCATTGTAAGGTTTGGGAGCACTTCCTTACTTTCAGGCACTACAAAATGCTCTTGGCTCATCTTGCGTATTTCCGGACCCAGCTCTAGAACTGGCAGTTTCTCTAAGGAACCCTAGTGCTGCTTTTATTGGAGAATAGTATCAGAAACCCAAATCTGGGTGTTATGTGTACTTTTTGCTACTGGTGTGTTGTTGATTCCATGCACTGCTTTTCTATCTGCTAAGTTAACCAATATTTTTTAAAGTTATTTTTACTGTTTGATTTTGTTTGTGAATTTTGCTGAACTGCATATATTGTGTATTTGTGAATCTTTATATTGTATTTACATTTATGTTAAACAAGCTTTTCTAACCCTGAGAGCAAGTAAATATCTCTATCTATCTATCTCTATGTATCTATCTATCTAGTTCATTTATAGTTTTTATTTGGGAGAAGGGCAGAAATTCCCAGTGACTTTCTTGTCCCTCACAAAGTTGAGTATTGGGTTTGGGGCTTATGTCACAGGTCGGAGGAATACCAAGTCTCCTCCTGCTGGGCTTATATTATCCCTTATCAGCTGGAAGCCACAACATTAGCAATCTCTGCTTTACCTAACAATACTACTCTGTGAATGTTGCTTCACCTAGAGCCAACTCCCAGATTTTAGATATGGAATTTCTAGCTGTGCCACAGAGCCTAGGGCTTTTCACGTTAACAGGGGCTCTCTACAAAGCCTTTCCAGCTTAGAGACTTCTAAGGAAGCAGTCTCTCTATTCAAATAAGCACCTATCCTTAAGGACCAAGGTGTACACAACAGCACAATTCCCAGGTCTGCCATATGTTCATCCTCCGTGTAGACTCTAGGTATGTAGGATCCCCTAGTTAGCCAATACAATTATATTTTGCATATTCAAGTTAACAATTTCAATCTACTTTGCATTTTCCTTTAGAATTTGGACACAATCAATGTATTATCTTCCATATTCTTATACAATCTGGTACCATAGATTTAAATTCAACATGAGAGTCTTCATTTCTATCTCTGGATGGATCTTTGACTCCTCTCCCCTGATACTATATCCATCCAATCTGTAATCCACTCCTATTGGTTCTTCCTTGGTTAGAGTACATGCATCCATCTCCCTCTTTTGTTTTCAGACATGTGGCCAATGATACATCTGGGCTCAAGCCATCTCATCTGACTTACTGAATAGTTTCCCAACACATTCCTCTGGCTCCATTGTCTGACTAATCTTTTTAGTATACCTGCAGAACCCTTGCTTAAAGACTCCAGTAGCTGGCCTCCTCACTTCCATGCCAACCAGCCCCTGTAGGGGCTCATCAGAACATAATTTGAAAACCATTGCCTTATACAAACCATCTGTTCCAACATGGTTTCCTCAGTAGGCTTCTTGTATTTCTACTTCATTCCTGGAATGTACACTTCTTGCTTGGAATGCCTCCCTCTCTCCCCATTTTTCTTCCTCCCTTTCTTCCCATCCTTTCTTTCTTCTCTACCTTTCCCCCTCCCCCCATGTTTAATTAAATCATATCTTTTTTCAAGATCCAAACTTCCTCCACAGACTTAAATTACTTTCATTTTAACTTTTAGAAGAATTTGTCAGGATTAGTCATTTTGAATTTAGCATATTCTGTTTTAAATTTTTTGATGTATTTTTAATCTATATATCTAACTTCCGATAAAGGCTCAGTGCTAGGTGATACTATGCATACAGTGCTCTCCCTTTATTTTTTAACCTTTGTATTGAACAGAATAAGTCAAGCAAATAAATGCAATATCCCTAACACCTAACCAACTCTCTTGTAAGGGGAGAAAACAATAATATATTTCACTTGGAACATGGGAAAGATTAATGTCTTATGAGTGGAACAATTTTTAAGGACTGCCACTATAGTATTTTACTTTATTACTGCCCCAGTGTTAATATTACTTAGTAATTTATTACTAACATCGGTAATATTTTTTAGATTTTTTTTTTTGGGTTATTGTATTTAACATTTGGGTCTACTGTAGATGTTTGCAACTTGGGAGGCCAGGCATAAGGCCAAATCATGAGCACAGTGTAGAAAATCAAATAAAGTTTATTTTAGAAGGCCACCTACAAGATAAACTCATGGTTTATAAAGGGACTACTCGCTACAAATAAAATTCACCTATAAATTTGAATACTGTTTCAGTTACAGAGGCAGAAAGAAACCCTTACTCATTTCCTTTTAGTCTTATTTCTGCCTAAAGAGGGAAAACTGCCAAAATATTCATGACACCCCCTCCCAAAATAAGGTGAAGTTTCCTATTGAAATGCACAAATGTTGGCTATTTTGAATAATTTATGCTATTTAAAAAGAGAAAAAAAAAATCACTTATGAGAATGCAACAGTGGAGATGGTCTTTGTATCTTTTTCATATACAGACAGTGCTTAAAATAGCTATTTTCTGGACAAATGTTCAGACATAATCCATCCTTCCCCAACATTTCTTCAGAGAATTACAGCATTTTTGAAGCAGCACGTTGGGAGTCATAATGTCATTAAAGCATAAAATTTATCCACATAATTTCATAAAAGATAAATTAAAACTTCTTTTTCTGATTAAGCTCCTAACAACAGCTAACTGTAGAATTTTTGGAAAATGCAGAAAAGAATAAAAAAGAAAAGTCACCGGTATTCCATTCCTGAGTGAAGTCTCTGTTAATGGTTTTTCCAAACATTTAAATGCTTTTATTTTAACTTTAATCAATTTTTTCCTAAGTCTGATATAGCACATTCCCTCAAATGCTTTAAAAAAAAAGTTAATTCACGTTTAAACAGGTCACAAAGCTCTAATACCAAAGATTTAAACGTTTTAAATGTTATTCTTATTGTCAGACTTTTAAAAAACTTATTATAAAAATGCAAACGTATAAAAATAGAATAGTATTAATATAATTAATCCCCATATACCTATCACCCCACCACCTGTCAGTTTGTTGTACTGTGGTGGCTTGCGTGTTGCTATGATGCTGGAAGCTATGCCACCAGTATTTCAAATATCAGCAGGGTCATTCATGGTGGACGGGTTTTAGCGAAGCTTCCAGACTAAGACAGACTATGAAGAAAGGCCTGGTGATGTACTTCTGAAAATTAGCCAATGAAACTCTACGGATCACAACATGATATTGTTTGATAAAGTGCTAGAAGATGAGCCCTGTGGGTTGGAAGGCACTCAAAGTACACAGTGGCTGCAACAAGGGACTTCAGCATACCAACAATCATGCAGATGGTGCAGGACTGGGCAGTATTTGTTGTACATGGGGTTCCCATGAGTTGGAGCCAACTCGACAGCAACTAACAGCAACATACTTATCACCTAGTTTTAAGAATTATTAACAGTGATCTACTCTTAACATTTTGGTATTATCTTCTCCAGTTTTTTAAAAAACAATGAACAACTTAGAACATATAGAGATTTCTATCCTGCCCTTTCTACTCAATGATACGCTATGAGCATTTTCTTATATCTTGAAATATTTTTTAAGAGCATCATTTAACAACTACATGGTATACTATTCCTTCATACAAACGATAATCATTCAAATTCTTTCCTATGTGTTTAATTTATGCTATGATGGACAATCTTTCCATGATCATAATAACAGCAATTATTTACAGGATACTTTATACTAGGCACAATGTTAAACACTTTATGTGTATCATTTCATTTCATTCTCAGAATAATACCATGAGATAGATGCTATTTTTACTCCTATTTTACAGATGCAAAGGCTGAAGTTTAAACAAGTTAAGAAACTTGCCCAAGTTTTCTTAAACTGCTATATGACACTTATATACATTTGTAAGTTTGTAAACAACAACATACACCTAAGTTTGGAGGCTGGGTTCACAGCCAGGCACTCTCACTCCAGAATCCATGCTTAAAATCACTGCTTATTTCCTAATGACATTTTCCTAGAAGTGGTATAAGTGAGCCAAGGTATCTGAGCTTTTGAAGGTCTTTGATATATAGTGTCAAATTGCTCTTTAACAGACGAATTGCATAAGGCAGGTGAGTCAGTAGCCCTGTCAGGAACCTGCTAATCACATGCATCTGATTTGTTGAGGTTCATGAGAAAGATTTCCCCCAGGGGAAATAAACCGCTTTGAAAAAACATCCTAAGCATCAAAAATCCATTGAAAAAGCCGTTTTTTTCAACAGTTGAACTGTGTTTCTAAGATAAGATACCAGGCAGTGTATAAATTGTTCCTAAAAGAAAAAAAAAAAAAAAATCCAAATAATACAGTTAGTGATGTTAACTTTTAATTTCTGAACTACTTTTTCTTTTTTAAAAAATTTATTTTGCTGTTGTTGTTTTTAATATACGCAGTAAAACAAACACCAATTCAACAGTTTCTACATGTACAATCCACTGATACTGATTACATTCCTCGAGTTGTACAACCATTCTCACCCTCCTTTTCTGAGTTGGTCCTTCCCCATTAACATAAACTCACCACATCCTAAGGTTCCCATCTAATCTTCTGAGTTGCTGTTGTCAATCTGATCTCATGTAGATAGTTTTTAAAAGGGTGTAATGCTCAAGGCAGACATTTCTTACTACTGTTTGATTTTAAGAAGACTTCAGGGGATATTTTTGGCTTAAGGTTTCAAGATGATTTCAGGGGTTCATCCAGTCTTCATGGCTCCAGAAAGTCTGGTGTCCAAGAGAATTTTCCCCCTTTTGATCAGGATTCTTCTATACAGTCTTTGATCAAAATTCTGAACTACTTTTAATTTTACCTAAAATTATCTTTAAATTACAAATTCTCTCTCTAGTTACATAAAGGCATTTGAATAATAGTTTTTTAAAACTAATATAACAAATAATTTATTGCTGATAATAATCTACATGTTACTAATATTAAAAATATACAGCAACTAATATAACACACGTGCCAACCAATCAGAACTCATGCTGGCCAATAAACAATTCAATCAGATAAGTGTTTTTAAATTAAAAAAATAATTTAAATCAGTGCACTTACTGAGTAGTAACAATACTTCATCTTGTTCATACAGGAATTCTACTTATTCTACTGCTTTCAGAATCATGATTCGATTTTTTAAAAATTTATAATTATGGTGTTCTATTAGACTAAAGCACAAAAACAACTCAATGAGACTAGAGATGAACTAAAATGGAATAGCTAATATTAAATAAACAAAATAAACTATGGACCAAATATCAGAATGATGACAGATGTACCAGTATATTAGGATGCTTTTTCAAATCAGTGTATTTCCCCTAGAGGAATTCTTTCTTAGAAATCTCAATAGATAAATGTGATTAGCAGGTTTCTGAGATAATGTAATTTCGCTGAATTGTAGAATCCTCCAAGGGGTCGTAGACCCTTGAGAACTATTTTAAAATTATCCCAATAACTGGTCACCTGGATTAC
Source organism: Trichechus manatus latirostris (assembly GCF_000243295.1). NCBI lineage: Eukaryota > Metazoa > Chordata > Mammalia > Sirenia > Trichechidae > Trichechus > Trichechus manatus. Next base: position 857,697 of record NW_004443943.1, read on the forward strand.
AAACCTGTTTGTGCATAAGAATAGCGTGGTAATGAGAATCTTTGGAAGTGGGGCACAAGAATCTGAATTTCTAAATTCTGCATCTTCAACAAACTAAGGTGTAACAATACTACGCTTACTTTGGTTCTGGGTTGAAACTGATTAGGATTTAGCAATATGCTGTCAGTGTGGAAAACTGGTTTCAGTCTAACAGGATTTTTTAAAGTCACATGAAAGTGACTATAGGTGATCTTGACTTTTGCTGAACTCTACCCTTTACCTAGATGCTAAAAAAATAAAAACAAAACAAAACAAAAACTAAGCAATCATGATGAGGAAAAAAAGTTACACAAACTAAAGTGACAACAATTTAGCATATCTTTGCAAATAAAGAATTTGTGTTTGCTTAAGACCAAATGAATAAGATTACCCAGGGAATCTGCTGACATGGTGCAAGTTCTAGCAAGATCCAGTATACCTGTGTATATTCTTCCTATGTTATACTTCCTATATAAGTCATTCTGCCACTCATTAAGCAGCCATCACGTAGCAAAAGTTTCTGCAATAATCACTGCCAAAAAATGTATGAAATTTTGTGTTCCATAAATTTCAAGAAAAAGAGATAAGCTGCCAAAAATCCCTGCTAGTAGAAAATTCCCATTTAGTAAAACACCTAACTGGCCATCAGGTAGCTATAACCCTAAAGACAAATATATTTTCCAGAGACGAAAATTACATACAGGAAGAAAAATCAAAGTAATTGGAAAAAAACCCAAACCCTGAATTCTATAACCAAAAGTACGAGTTTAGAACTGGAAAGGAAAGAAGAGCACAATAAAGATTCCTTTGAAAGACTTCGTACATTTTTGAATTAGTCATCAAGAGCTATGAAGCTTGGAATTTTCATGTTGTTCATACTCAACATCTAATTTTACTCCAGAGCTGCTAATTTCTACTCCCAAAAGTAAATCTAAAGATCAATCTAAGGGGGGAAAATCAATCTATAGCAAATTAGACTCACAGTTCATCATCCCCTTACTCCCTCTCCGCTAGCCACTGCCCCTTCCCCCCACCACAACCACAAGGAACTGTTACGTGGCAAGCCCAAAAATAAATAAATAATGTTTGAAATGAACGCTTAGCTCAGTACAGAATACACTACAGAACTAAGGATTACAAACCCTTGACGCACTCAAGCAGTAACTCAGCGCGTCCTGTGAGCAGAGTTCCACAGAATAGCTCACACAGCTGAAAGAAGGTGACGGCCCCACATGTATAGCATTCCAGTTTATCAGGTTCAATTTTCCCATTCTGACTGCCAAAAGCACTATCAATAAGAAATGCATAGGTGGGGTAGGTGCTATTATTCTATTTCTATAAATGATAAACCTGAGGCTCAGAAAGATTAAAGATCTTATGAATCAAGCATCCAGCAAGAAAGTAAAAATGAAACACTGAACTTCTAATTTCAAAACCTGTGCTCTTTCTTTCATACCAAAAAACTTTGTACTTCCTACAATATATAGCGGATAACAAATCTCTAATAAATATCAGCAGCTGAATGAAGTTGACATTCAGAAGTTCTCTAAGTAATTATAATTGTGACCCACCAATATACGTCTGCATACATGGGGAATATCTACATCTTCAATTAACATTCATCTCCCTCTCTTTAATTCCTATCAAACTGGTTAGACGGCTATACCTGAAAGAGGTAAGAATTACTCACATCATCCAACCAACTTCTGACTCTTTAGTAACTCTAAATCCAGAGGAACTGTTTGCTTTATTTAGCCCTTTAAGAACAGAATTGGTTAAAACCCGAATTTACCTATTAGCCTCATCAACATTAAAGATAACTTGAGAGATCAGTTGTAATCTAAGGGTTAAAAAAAATAAAGCTTTTTGTGAAGAAAAATCACCAAATTTGGTGAAGAAAATTTCCTTTCCTAAAATATAATTCCTTTATACAATTAAAAAGAGGATGAATAAGAAAAGCCATAAACATGGATTCTACTCTGTTCTATGCAATTTATTTGGTATTACATGACCATGAAGTGAACATCCCTGAATTGAACTCATCTAAAATTGCTGCCAAGTCCCCCCATAGGACATTCATACCTACTATGCAGTCCAAGCTACAGTCACCTCACAAATGAGCACTACAACTCTTTATGAGGCTCCACACAATCTGAAGTGAATTTAATATTTTGCTTTCAAATAATCTTTTTCTTTCCTCTCCACTAAACAAAAACAAATAGCACTTATGGCATACCTGCCAGGCACTGTTTCTTCTAGCACTAGGGATACAACAGTGAACTCACCATTGCTTCTTAATGAAAGCTAAATTTATGACATTGCTTTTATAATCAAAACACTAATGTTATATTTCTTAAACCACTTCCTTCGTTTCATTTATGCATATCTTTCCAGTTCCTCCAATATCTCCAACTCAGTAATTTTTTTTCCCACACCACTCCCTCCAGCCAGAACAATGTCCTTCCTTGTGTTGAGAACTCTCCCTCCTCTCAAGGACACCCTGCATGTTACTATCTTACATCAATGAGGTTGAAAGGTTTGGTCTCCTTATTTTGTAGAGCAAACAAATAACAGAAATTAAATTACAAAATTAACAAGTAGAATATAAAGATTAAACATTGTAAAAGCATTTTAAAACACTGTGTTCTCTTGAGCTGGACAACTGAGGGAGGGAATGTCTAAGTACTTTCTTTCTCAAGAAAATCAGAGAGGTTGGACGTTTATTTCTATCTTGGTCAACTTAACAGAAAAAGAAAGCAAACATGTGCCACAAGAACTATAACCCATCGTCATGGAGCTGATTCCGACTCATAGCAACCCTATAGCACAGAGTAGAACTGTCCCACAGGGTTTCCAAGGCTGTAATCTTTACAGAAGTTGACTGCCATATCTTTCTCCTGTGGAGCAGCTGGTGGGTTTGAACCACCACCATTTCGGTTAGCAGACGAGCACTTGACCACTGCACCACCAGGGCTCCTACTATAATACCACCTAATTTAACTCAGATATCAGTAATTACAGCACAAAACCAGCATGATGGCTGGTTGGCACTATCAAGCCCTCTGACTTTTTTTTTTTTTTTTTTTTTT
>NW_004443943.1:861533-890497 GCF_000243295.1 Trichechus manatus latirostris
CTACTCACCAAGGTAGAATGTAGAGCATTATCTTTATAAGTAGTGTCATGCCAATTGAGCTAGATGTTCCCCGAGACCATGGTCCCCAGAGCCCTCCGCCCAGCAATTCAGTTCCTCAGGGAGTTTGGATGCGTCTATGGGCAAGCCCTCTGACTTTTTATGAAATATCACTCATTATTCATGAAAGGCAGTTTTGGATGACCCTACTCCCAACTCCTGAGAAATGGTACAATCTCCACTTGTCCTGACTTTGCTACTTTTTATTCTCCCTAGAAAAACATACAAAAGTGATTAAATGAAGGGCAATGATCTATCGATTGAAGAGAGAGGTGTGTTAAAATTTCTCACCATGCAAAGACTGTTCTATGTGAAAGGAGACCAAAGAAAAATGACAACTAAATGCAATGTGTGATCCCTTAGTTGGATTCTGTATTAAAAAAAGAATAATGTTGCTTTTGGCCTTATTGGTTTTAATAAAACAACACAGCATTATTGGGGCAACTTGTAATTTGAATATGGACTGTACTTTAGGTATTAATATTTTATCAGCTATATTTCTTAGGTGATACTAGTCTTGTAGATATATAAGAGAATGCCCTTATCTTTGGATGATAATTACTCAAGGAACTAGGACTAGAATGTTATGATGCTTGCAACCTACTTTTTAAAATAAACCTTTTATTTGAGAATACCTTTAGACACACAGAAAAATTGCAAAGATAGAGGTGATAGTTCCTACATATTCCACACCCAGCTTCCCCTATTACTAAAATCTTACACTACTATGGTACACTTGTTACAAGTAATGAACCAATATTGACACATTATTATTATCTGAAGTCCCTCAAGTCCATGTTTTATTCAGGAATCCTTGGGTGGCACAAACTGTTAAAGTGTTTGGCTGCTAACTGAAAAGCAGAAGGTTCGAGTCTACCCAGAGGTGTCTCAAAATAAAGGCCAAGGGATCTACTTCGGAAAAATCAGCCAGCGAAAACCTTAGGGAGCAGTTCTTCTCTGACACAGATGAGTAGGAACTGACTCTATGGAAACCAGTTTTTTACCTTGCTGTGTTTTTAGCCTCTGAGCAACCTGCACTTTCTAGTCAGCTCACTGTGCATTTTTAAAATGTTATTTAAAAGAACAGATTTTACCTAGCATTTTTTCTTGTTTTCAATGGGGGGGGGGGGTCTGTCACAGTTACATTTCTGTCCACCGGATTGCTGAAAATGAAACTCCAGACTGCTCTTTATATTTATTTTCAGAGGTTTTGTTTTAAAAAAGACAATCAGAAAAATCCTTAAGGAGAAAGGAAATCAGTTTCTCATGAGGCTCCCCTGGGGCTAGAAGAAATAATATGGGAGAGTTCCCTGTACGTGATGTGAATTAGATAAATTAATCACCTAAACTACTGCTTATGTGTGACAGTGTTTAACACTATTTGATGCTTATAGTAAAATAGCTTTTCTTAAAAACAGTAATCTCATGTTCAAAATAGATTTTTTCCCCTTTAAATGTACAACCATTCAATTTTTAGGCCAAATGTGAACAATCTCAATTCTTATTCAATCATAAAGATTTAGTAGTGCAAAATAAAATCCCAGGAAGCTCTAATTCTTTCCCCAAAGATATATAAAGAGGATGGAAATGTGGTTCAGCATTACATAATGTTGCAACCCACTCCAGAAACAGAAATGAGCACCTAGCAACAGCAAAAGGTCATCTCAGGAGAGTGTGGATTGCTCACTGGAGCATTCTAAACACAGATGCTTTTCTATACTTATCACTTCCAGACCCCCTTCTACACACACGCTGGTTACCTTGGATCCCAGTGCCATCTCATGGAAACCTCCTGCCTATGACAATCAATAACTGATGCTTAGGGCAGCCTCTATCTTTAGGTTACATTCTTGAAAAAAAGGCAAAATAAATTTTGAAGCGTTGGAAAAAATTTTGCTTTCTGTGTACAGAACAATCTCAACATTCTTCTTCTCCAACGATCATACATTTCTTTTAAGATATGAGATATATTTATTTTAAGATATGGAGGGCTTTTCTGACTCCATCTGCCATACTACCCACAGCAGAAACAGAAGTGAAAGCCACTTTTTTTTCCCCTAGGTTTACTGGATGTTTGCCTCCTCCTTCTTGGGGGGTGTTGAGTACCTTGCCCAAGTTTTGGTCCATTTTTCTTTATGTATTCTGAATATGAGCCCTTTTTTAGGTTTATATGTTACAAATATCTTCTCCCACTCTGACTTCTCTTAATAGTGTCCTTTAATTAATGAAGAGAAAAACTTAATTTTAGTCTAGTTCAGTTTATTGGTCTTTGCCTTTATGACTAATGCTTTTTCTGTCCTGTTTAAGATTCTTTTCCCTTAACTCAAAGTCATAAAGGTATCTTTCTACATTCCCTTTTAGACATGTTACTGTTTTATTTTCATCTACAATCAATCTGGAGTTGATTTTTTTGTATATGGTCTGGTGTAGCGACCATGGATACTGTATACGGATATCCAATTGACACAGGACCATTATCGTGAAGAACCTTTCTCCACTACTTTGTAGTGCCATCTTTGTCATGAAACAAGTATCCATATATGTATGGGGCTCTTTCTAGGCTCTATGCTCTCCTATTGGCCTGTTTGTCCATCTTGCCCCAATACCACATTGTCTTAATTAATGTAGTTTTATAATAAGTCTGGATATCTGATTAAAGAATTCATCCTACTATTGCCATCTGATCAAGTCATTCCACTATTTTTGTTCTTTGTTCTTCTACTTCAAGATTGTCTTGGCCCTTTGTGTTTGGCTATTCTTGGCCCTTTGCCTTTCCATACACATTTTAGACATAATTTATCAATTCTCTTCTCTAGGTATATTTATCTCCCAACTGAACTTACCTAGTATCATTGCTTTGAATATCCCTAGTCAATCCGTCAAACAATCCTCTTGGTTCTAGCTTTCAAGTAAACTCAGAATCTGACCACTGTGCCAAGCTGGTCTATATCACCACTCATCTCTCACTGGTTTTTAAAAATAGCCTCCTTCCCAACTAGTCTCTGAGCTTCTATCCTTGTTCTTTTACAGTCTATTCTCCACTGTAGAGAGATTCTTTTAAAACATAAATCTTACAATGTCACCCCTCTGTGCGAAACCCTCCATTGGCTTTCCACCTCACTCAGAGTAAACCCTAATGTCTTCAACAATGGCCTCCATACCTGATCTCACTTCTGGTGCACCCCAGCCATACTGACTCGTTCTGAGCACAGCCCCCTTAGGGCTTGCACTTTGTCCCCTCCTTTCCTGGAACACTCTTTCCCCAGATATCTGCATGGCTAATTCCCTTACCTCCTTCAAGTCTTTGCTCAGATGTCACTTTTCACACAGGCCTTCTTTAGCTACCTTATTTAAAATTGCAATTCACCCCTTGAGACTAAATGAAAACTCTATTCCAAACAAAATGTTCTATCTTTTAACAGAAACATAACATGATAAAGTATTGCCCAGAATAATCATAATCAATTTTAAAAGTGTTTCATTTTTTTTCAAATAGCCAATTCTGTCTTTCTTGTATTTGTTAAAAATATTAAGATAGCCAAAGAGACTAACTGAACTCATAAATACAACAAAGCAGTAGCTGATATCCCCTTCTGCTGGCCATTAATCCCACACTTTTTTTATTATTTTTTTAATGTGTGGAGAAAGACCATATAAATCAAATGGCTTGCTTCAGTGGCATTTAACTAAACCCTAATGTGTATATATATATAGGGAGAACTGGGAAATTTCCCAATAGGGAAATTTTCTCAAAATCCTAAAACTATCAGGATAGGGGTATTTTTTTTTTCTATAGCAGTTATTCCAATTCATATTTTAGAAAATTAACATGTAATATTTGATCTATACTAGAGAACGTATGTAATATATATGCAAGTTATAAAGTCTAACAACGAAATGAATACTGCGAACCCAATACCCACAATAAGATTAGAACATTACCAATAACATTCCTTCTACCTGTGTGCTTCTTCCCTATCTACCAAAGTGCTCTGATCACCCTTCTCTATTAACTCAACACCTCAAAGTTGCTGTTATTGTGGTTTAAACTTCCTTTACCTCTCTAAACCTGTTCTTCCTCTCATGTATTCTATCTCACGAAATGGTGACACCCCCCAATCAAATAATCCAAGCCAGAAATCTAAAATTCCTTCTCCTCCCTACCATCTGTCAATTTGTCCTACTGTGGTGGCTTGTGTGTTGCTGTGATGTTGCAAGCTATGCCACTGGTATTTCAAATATCAGCAGGGTCACCAATGGTGGATAGGTTTTAGCTCAGCTTCCAGACTAAGACAGCCTATGAAGAAAGGCCTAGATATCTACTTCCAAAAATTAGCCAGTGAAAACCCTATTGATCACAACAGAATATTGTCTGATGTAGTACTGGAAGACAAGCCCCCTAGATTGAAAGGTACTCAAAATACAACAATAGACTCGAGCAGACTATGGTTGCAGGTCTCTGCAACATGTCATTCTGTTGTACATGGGGTCACCATGAGTTGTAATCCATTCAGTGGCAACTAACAACCACCACCACCATCACCTCAAATCCAATCACCAAGTTTTGTCAGATATATCCCCTAAACTTCAAAGCTGTCCCCAAGTCCCAAACGCCACAAGCTCAATTCTGACGATTATTTTTCATGGGACTATCTGCCCTCATTCACTTCCCCTACACGCCCTGTTAATATCATTACTTAAAATCTTTCAACTGCTTTCTCCATAAAGAAAAAACTCTTCAGCAGGCTATGCAAGGTTAGACCTAATTGAGCTAACTCTTCTGGCTTCCATAATCTCATTTTTTGCATTTCTACACTTCAATGACATTGAACTACTTGCTGTTTCCCAAGAGAGAAATGCTATTTTATGTTTCTATGACTTTGCATATTTTATTCACTCTGCCTGCAGCCTCTTCTAAAGGGGGATAACTTGAAAGACGGTTGAAAGGTAATTTTTCTCTTGGGGGATTTCCTTGGCTCCCCCAAGTGAGGAACCCCTTCTTTGAATTCTCATAGCATCTTGTACATACTTGACACCACACTACCAGCAAGAAATGTGACTCTGGGTAAGTCATTAACCCTTCTCTATTTGCTTTCCCTTAAATGCAGTATTGGAAACCCTGGTGGTATAGTGGTTAAGAGCTACGGCTGCTAACCAAAAGGCTGGCAGTTCGAATTCATCAGGTGCTCCCTGGAAACCCCATGGGACAGTTCTATTCTGTCCTATAGGGCCACTATGAGTCGGAATCGACTCGACAGCACCAGGTTTGGTTTTTTTGAATGCAATAATAATAGTGACAACCTTACTGTGAGCATTAAATGAGTTAAACCGTGTAACAGTGCCAGGCACATGGTACACACTCCATAACTGTTACCTAGTATTATCATCATCAGAGCCCTGGTGGTACCCTATGGGGGGCAGTTCTACTCTGTCCTATAGGGTCACTATGAGTCAGAATTGACTCGATGGCAACAGATTTGGTTTGGTTTTGGGTATTATCATCATCACATAATTTTATGTTCACTGACTTTCCCATCTGCTGCCTGTGTGTTGAGTGTTCCTTTAGGACAGAACAGTGCCATGTTTAGCTCTGCATCCCCAAAGCCTAGAACACTCTCCGATATATAGTAGGTACTCAATAAACAGAATAAAAGAAAACAAAAATATTTCCTCTACTCTGTATGAACAGAAAGACAAGAGTGGAATCTTCTGTATACATAATTTTAATATATAATTATAGCCTAAACCAAGGCCAGAATATGAAAAAATGACAAAAGAAATCGACAGAGTGCTAAATACTTAAACTGACAGTTCTTTGACTTTCTTTTACAGCTTAAAAAATGCAATGGCCATTTAGGATTAGAAAATTATCACACCAGTAACATTTACCTGGGGGGTTAAGTACAATCATCAGTTAAATACATGTACCAGCAATTTTAATTCTCAATTTGACACACAGTATCTTTTATAATAATTTATTAAACTCAAAGTCAAAAAAGTAGTAACAGAGGTCTAACTTTCTTCTGTAACAGAACTCTCAATGTTAATACACATACAAAAATGGCCATATTTCCTGATGTTAGATTCATTTGGATTGATGGTCATTTTCCTCATCTCTGATTCATGGCTATTTTGTAGAGAGCACCTACCCTCAACTTGTTTAAAATGTATTTGCTTCATTAATAAAACTTCTTTTCAAACAATGTTTTTGTTATTGGTTTATGGCCAAAGATTTACCTTTTATTTCCCTTTCTTTTTTGTTTCTATAGCAAAATACTGAATTGTACTTTAAATCCATACAGGTTTTTCTCAGGGATTACAGAAGGGACACAGAAAAGAAGTTAGACAAATTCCAACAAATACATGCATATACATACATATCAGTTACATAGAAAAGGAGTACACAAAATGAACACCTTTCCCCAACTATTGTTTGCTAGGAACAGTATCATAATAAATTATGTATGCTCATATTGGTCACTCAGAAAAACTCACTACTTAAAAATATATTCTCTCCTCCACACAAATGTTTAAATCTATTGTTTCCTAAAAGATTTATTTTTTAACAATCAAAGCAACATTTTTAGTAAGCTAAAAGTCACCTACCTTTAGTATGAGTCATGATCATCTGAGGACTGACAAATTACCTATTTTCTTTTTCACTTAGAATCAGTTGTACTTCCTTATTGATAAAATAAAGAGACGACTTATCAAATCATTCCAGAACTTGAGTCAGTTTATGAGAATGGGCAGGGGGGAGCATGTCTGCATACAGGGGGAAAAAAGTCTTCACTTAAATACTTAAAAGATGATTCCTGCAAACTTTGTTATTCCACCACTAAATTTAAGACTTCAGATGTACAGGGAGCCCTAGTGGCAGAAATGGTTAGGCACTCGGCTGCTAACTGAAATGCTGGCAGTTCAAACCCACCCAGTGTTTCCATGGGAGAAAGGCCTGGTGGTCTGCTTCTGTATAAATTACAGCCAAGAGGGGTTGCTATGGGTCAGAACTGACTTGATGGCACCTAACAACAACAGTACTGAAGAAAGTTTAATGCACCAGAATCCTTTTACCACATGAAACAGCTTTAAAAAATAATTCCAAACAACAGAAGTCTGATATGTGATTATAATATTAGAAAGATTAAAGAAAGCCAATTTCCTTTTCCACGTAGAACAGAATTGTGAGACTTAATAAAATGGTTGCCTTGGGGTGTTTTTTTTTTCTGTAGTAATAGATAACTAGAAGTAGCAAGGAACTCTAGGTGGCCACAGTGGCAGTGAGTACAGACTACTAGGGGCACTGGAAGCCAGGGGCCAATTGATACTGCCTGATGGATGGCCAGGGAGGAGGGCTGGTAGCCATAAGGAAGTGCAGAGGAAGGTGGCATCAACGACAGCTAGGAGCACAAGGAACAGTCAGAGCAAGAAAACCCAGCACTGCATGTAGCAACTGTGATTATATGTGTGACATCTGTACCAGAGATGCACCCAAAGAGACAGAAGTGAGGAGCTCAGGTCTTACCTAAGTTAGACAGGTGAGAGTTATTAATCTATTATTAGACTTGGACAAACTGTTAAAGTGACCTTAAGGTCCAAAAATTGGTGTCTAGAGGATACTGATATATAACAAAACCAGAACTAATATAAATAGACTTCCAGAAGTCTACTTTCCCCATCTTTCATTTCCTATAATTCTAATAAAGTTTTCATAAAAGGGTTGTGAGTCTGAAATACTCGTTAGAGCTTCGCTATAATGTGAATGACATTCACATAGAATATCACATCTGTGCCTTTCAGCAACCTCTATGAATTAATCAAGAACAGAACTGTCCTCATTTCACAGAATGCGGTAAGGTCACAAAGCTATTGAGAAGTAGTGATGTCACTTGTACTGACTGGAATCAAAGAACAATGATGATGTGTGGTTCCATTTTATGAAACTCTAAATTTTGAAAATTAGAAATACGACATAAAAAATTAAGTTTTTACCTTATGCATAAAAACTGAAATGATATGAATTCTAAAATTTATAACAATTTGTCAGGAATTGCATAATTTCAAAGCTGGCTAGAAGAAGGAATGGAATACTGTTTTTATGCTACTGTCATAGGGCAATGCCATTTTAGTTGAAAAAAATATCATCTATCCTTTGTCGAGATCTCTCTATTATGAGATCTTTAAGACCTTAACCCTCATGTAATATGCTACTGGCTGAACTTTGAATAACAAATTAAGTATTCAGTTCTTTCCTCAGTATAACTGGAGAGCTTATTAATCTTTTAAAAATACCCCTTTGTATAGAATAATTTGTTAGAACAAAGATCATCAATTTCTGTCCAGTAAGTTATATATTGCTGGGTGGTAGTACCTCTCTAATAAATACTGCTTACTTGAGTTTAAATGCTACCACTTTGTTTTTGCTCTAATATACAACAGATGGAAATTTTTTTTTGTTTTGTACACTGTCTCATTTTTATTTGATTCTTCAGGAAAAATAAATTCTACCTAGTGATAAGCTTAAGCACTGCTAACTGAAAGGCTGGCAGTTTGAACCCATCCAACAGCTCCATGGGAGAAAGACCTGGCAGTCTGCTTCCATAAAGATAACAGCCAAGAAAACCCTATGGGGCAGTTCTACTCTGTCACATGGGGTCTCTGAGTTGAAATTGACTTGATGGTGCCCAATAACAGCAGTGTTCTTTGGCAAATCTAACATCATTTGGACCACCAGAAATGTTACACAAACACACACATACACATACGTGCATGCATACATAAGCACAAAAACTTGTTTTTAAGGCTAAGGTTATAAGGATAGACATGTGCTAGTACTGTATCCTGTTTTCTACACAGAGGAGCCTTTCTAAAACTGTCACTTAAAGATTTCAATCACGGTAGGTATTAACATTTTAGACTATTAAAAAAAGGCATTTATTAAGCTGAGGGAACATGAACTAAAACTAGCCTTTGATTTAAAATAAATTTTATTTATTTTAAAAAGTAACATGCTTAATTGTTTAAAGAATAACTTTTTAGTGGAAATAATCCATATTAAAGAAACATTACCAAGAAGAACCAAGAAGAAATCTGAAACTCACACCCAGATCCATCACTTGAAATAATCAATGTTAACATTTGATGATTCAGACATCTCTCTGTGTATTGTTATTAGAGATAGAAAGATGGATAGAAAAGACTGTATAAAACTGGCACCTTAAAATATGTGCATTTATAATAAAAAAACCCTTAAATTGCATTTTGCTTAAATTTAACAGATAAGCAAAACTGAAGGAAAAAATAAAAGTTTACTTAAAGAGTAGATATACCAGTGCTGAGGGTAATTCTTTGATTTTAAGAAAAAGATTCTGAAAGGCTGGTGTTTCAACCTTAAACAGTATTTGTCTTGCTCTATGAAAAATGAGGAAATTTGGCCCTATGATTCCTCTCATCTCTCCTCCCACCCCCTCTCCAGATTTTCACTACATATTATTTTTTAACCAAGACTTATAACACCTTCTAGTCTACAACCTTAATACAGTGGATACTTTTAAAGGCATGGAATGATTTTGATGAATTTAACTAACTAACTAAATAAACAGAAAACACCACACTGACAAATTTTACAAATGATCTTTTTAAAGGCAGCATAAATGTATGCTGCTGCAAATGCACTATTCAGTCATTTCACAAATATGATACGTTGCTGTTTTCTAGACTTTGTTCACATGCTAGCTGAGGATATGAAATGCATTTCTAAGCTGAATTTCATGAGGTACTACAGAGAATGTTGTAATAAAATCCAGACATTCCATCCACTACATTCCTTTCCTCCAATATTTCTGTAATTCAATCCAAAAAGACCAATCAAGTTTCCCTGGGAAGATTATTTCTTTATAGACCACTAACTCTGCTTGTTGCTAAGCTCCGGATATTTTTGAGATACTCAGATTTCCTGGTTTTAAAATCATCAAATCACTGAAAACCACAATGAGGATATTTTACATTTTTTGTTTCCTTGTTTTAAAACGGGAATAAGATTCGGCAGCTCAATCTGTGCTAGCTTCGTAACACTACACTCGCCTACTTATTCCGCCCTCCCCCACAAAATATCATCACTAGGTTTTCTATCTTCTATCTTCTAATGGAATGGTTTTCAATCCCAGCTGCACAGTCCAATCACCTGTGGGGCTCTTAAAAATAAGGATGTTTAGGCCCATCCCAGATTAATTAAATCAGAATGTTTGGAAATAGGGCATGGAAAAGGTGGTTTTTAAAAACTTTGAAATACAGTATAGTGCTCTGTGGGCTCTAATTCTAGATGAAGAGTTCCCAAGCATGTCTTTGAAAATAAACCCACTGCTGTCAAGTTGATTCTGACTCACAGTGACCCTAGAGGACAGAGTAGAACTGCCCCATAGGGTTTCCAGGACTGAATCTTTACTGAAGCAGACTGCCACATCTTTCTCCCTCGGAGTGGCTGGTGGGGTTGAATCACCAACCTCTGGGTTAGCAGCCGAGTGCTTAACCACTACATCACCAGGGCTCCTTTTCTATCAAAAGGGATACTCTTAATTTATCATGTGCCTTTAAGTAATAGCAAAAATAATTTTATGAAGATGTTTAAGAGGTGAAAGTTACCACTCTATCAACCATATTTCTCGAATTAAACGGTAGCATCAATTTTCAACATTAGTAAAGTTACAGAATTGCTTTTCTGGTCCAAAGTTGTAATTTTAAGTTTACCCTTCTTACAAAATTCCTTATTAGAGTGATTAAGATTAGAAAATCTTGTTTGTTTATTTGGAAGTATTAGGATTGGCTGGAGTGATTAAATGTTAGCAAAACATAAGAAGATTCTGACTGATAAAGCTATGGTAAAACAAGAGTCCTGTTAGGTATAAAAATAGTCACTGATTTCTGGGCCCATTATCCTTTGTAGGCTAACACTGTTCACATTAAAAAAAAGTGTTAGTCAAACTAAAATGGGCAATCCTGTTTTTATTTTTGGGTGACTACTGGGGCACAGGGGTATGAGCAATTTTTAAAGTTAAATTCAGTAAATTTCTGTTCGCAGTGAAATAAAACTTTTGGAAATTGATAGTGGTAATGGTAGCACAATGTGGTGAATGTAATTAATGTCACTGAATTATGAACTTAAAATGGTTAAAATGGCAAATATATATATATATATGTAGGAGCCCTGGTGGTACCACGGTTGAGAGCTTGGCTGCTAACCAACAGGCTGGCAGTTTGAATCCACCAGCCACTCCTTGGAAACACTGAGGCAGTTCTACTTTGTCCTATAGGGTCTCTATGAGTTGGAACTGACTTGATGGCAACAAGTTATACCTATATATATTTCATCACAATAAAAACTTTTTACACAGGCAAATTTTGTTATATATATTTTACCACAAAAACTTTTTTTAATTTAAATGATTTTTTTTTAGGCATTAGGGAGTTCAAGCAATGTTAACATTTTTGACCAGCTAAACTATGGAAATGGACAAGCAACACTATTAACGAATACAAAGCAAAAGCTGTTAAGTAAACTCATTGCCATGGAGTTGATTCTAAGTCATAGAGACCCTGAGGGGTATTATGCTACATTTTGACATCAATATTATCTCTTACCCGTTGCCATTAAGTCAACTCCTACTCATAGCAACCCTATAGGACAGCGTAGTAACCTCATAGGGTTTCTAAGCCTGTAATCTCTACAGGAGCAGACTGCCATATCTTTCTCCCAGGAGCGGCTGGTGGGTTCAAACCACCAACCTTTGACCTTTTGGTTAGCAGTCCAGTGTTTAACCACCGTACGACCAGGGCTCCTGTATACTGTACTATCTCCTTAGGTCTGTCTTAATCTGGAATTAGGTAGAGTGAAGGCACTTTAATTCATACAGGTTTCAGACACTGAATTACTTTTTAAAGTAATACTCCATATATCAGGCAGTTAGACAAGAAAACAATCATCATCTGAATATAAGTGGAAGAAAAAGAAAGCTTTCAAGTGGCTATTTATATACCTACTTACAGAACTTAAAAAATCCTTTCGGTGTTTGGATAAATAAGAAATTGGGTATTTTTCAGTGGGCTCATACCAGCTTTGGGAAAAAGAAGGGATAAGTGACAGGCTGCCTGGTGATTTCACAGAGGTTGTGGCCTTATGTTCACATACTCATCATGACAGGTGCAGCCCCTTCCCGACCTCCATCTGTAGCCTGGCTAAGCCCTAAAACTGGCCCCCACACCAACAAGAAGCATATGGGCTGGGACAAGATCAGTATCTCCTTTCTCTTGGTATTTGTTCCCTGCCTGTCTTGGCTTGTCCCTTTAGTAATTATAGATATCTTGGTCCTGACTCACTGCCAAGTGTTAAAATTTTTTATGTAAGTTGATACAAAGAAAAGAATATATGACACACACTTCTAAGTTAGGAAGCAAATAAAATGAACCTTGTGAACCATTATTCAATTGTTGTTCCAGACACTTTCTCCTGCCACCCCGAGAGCTAACCCCTATCCTAAATTTTGTTTCTGTCTTTTCTTTTTTAAAAATACATTTGCATATATGCCTAAACTACATATGGTTTAGTTTTGCCTAAGCTGGGCTTTTAAAATGGTATCATACTATATGCAATTACATCTGGCTTGCTTTTTAAAAACACACTATAGTTTTTCTCACATTCACCCATGTTGATACCTGCAAGGGTATTTTGTCCATTTTTACTGCCATATGATATTCCATTACGTAAACATACCGACATTTACTTGTTTTCCTAACCATGTAAATAATTAGCATTCTTTGTAGATTCTGCTTTAAGAATTCTCCTATAAATATCCTTGCAAATGCCTCCTGGTACATGTACGTAGCTGTGGAATTGCTGGGTTATAGGTTATACGAGTAAGTAACACATATATTGGAGCCAAACTGTCTTCCCAAGCCTACTCCTATTGGCATCAACTTACACTCCTATTCACATCATGAAAAGGATCCTCTTGCTCCACACATCCTTGCCATCACTTGGTATTTTCAGACTTCTTAATTTTTGCAATCTAGAAGGTGTGAAATGGAATTTCAATGTACTCTTAATTTACATTTTCCTGAAAGCTAATGAGTTTTGAGTATCTTTTTATGTGTCTAGTTGCCATTGGTTTTCCCTTCTAGGAGGTGCTTATTCATTTGCCCATTTTTCTTATAATTGTCTTTTATCTTGTTGATTTTAAATAATTATTTAAATCTTCTGCCTATGACACTGTTAGTTAAATATATTGCAAAACTATGTGCATTTTTAACTCCCATTGGTCTACTAGCTTTCTTTGCCACATTCTCTCCATCTACCACCAGGCTATAGAGAAATTGAGAAAATAACAATATGAGTTTCTAGAAGGAGTCTTAAAAATTCTTTATCCTTACATGAATCATGGTCTCATCTACCCTGGGACCAGAAGAACTAGATGGTGCCCTGCTACCACTACCAAGACTGTTCTAATCAAGGGCACAATAGATGGACCCTAATAGAATGGGAGAAAAATTTGGAATACAATCTCAAATTGCTTAAAAACAAAACACAAAAACAAGATCGGTTGAGAGTGGAGGACTCCCCAAGACTACTGCTATGAGATACATTTCAAACCTTGAACAGAAACTAACCCCTGAGGCCACCCTGTAGCTAAATAACAAACTGGCTCAAAAAATAATGAATACCACCCATAAGTACTGTGCTCCTTTAAAAAACCACCTATATGTGACCAAACGGTCAACAATTACTGTAAAACAAAGATGAGAATGTAAGGGAGGAGAGAAACTAGATTAATGGAAACAGAACAACCAGAATGGAAATGAGAATATTCATGAACTGTGAAGAATGTAACCACTGTACAATCTGTGCAGAAATTGTTGAATGGGACTCTAAACTGCTGTGTAAACCTTCACCAAAAACACAATAAAATATTATTAAAAAAACTATCACACACAAAAAAATTTCTATATTCTGAAAAAGATTATTTAAAATAATTAAGTATTTTTCACATATCAAATAGGGAAAGATAAAATTACTAACGTCAGGGATGGCAAATGTAATGGAAACGGACATTCATCTACCATTGTTGAGAACATAAACAATGTTGACCAGGGTGGTGATACATGAGTGTACAATACACAGTTATCAAAACTCACTGTTAATTACTATATGTAAATTATACTTCAATAAAGCTGATTGTGGTGGGAATGTAAAATGGTACAATCACTTTGGAAACTGATTTGGCACTTCCTTAAAAAGCTAGAAATAGAATTACCATATGACCTAGCAATTGCACTCCCAGGAATATATTCAAGAGAGGTAAGAGCCATCACACGAATAGACATATGCACACCTATGTTCACTGCAGCACTATTCACAATAGCAAAAAGATGGAAACAACCTAAATGTCCATCAACAGATGAATCGATAAACAAATTATGGTAATACACACAATGGAATACTATGCAATGATAAAGAACAATGATGAATCTGCAAAACATCTCACAACATGGATGAATCTAGAGGGGATTATGCTAAGTGAAATTAGTCAATCACAAAAGGACAAATATTGTATGAGACCCCTATTATAAGAACTCAACAAAAGGTTTAAATACAGAAAAAAGCATTCTTTGATGCTTACGAGGGTGGAGGAGGGGGGAGGGGAAATCACTAACTAGATAGTAGACAAGGATCAAGTTTGGTGAAGGGAAGGATAACACACAATACAGGGGAAGTCAGCACAACTGGACCAAAGCAAAAGCTAAGAAGTTTCATGGACACATCCAAACACTTTGAGGGATACAGCAGCTGGGGCCTGGGTACTATAGTTTTGGGGGACATCTAGTTCAACTGGCATAACAAAGTTTATTAAGAAAATGTTCTACATCTTACTTTGGTGAGTGGTGCCTGGGGTCTTAAAAGCTTGCAAGCAGCCACGTAAGATACATCAACTGGTCTCATCCCACTTCAAGCAAAGGAGAATGAAGAAAACCAAAGACACAAGGAAAGTATTACCCAAAGGAACTAAGGGACCACAGGAACCAGAGACTCTACCAGCCTAAGACCAGAAGAACTAGATGGTGCCTGGCTACCACCAATGACTGCTCTGACAGGGAATACAACAGAGAGTCCTGGACAGAGAAGGAGAAAAATGTAGACCAGAACTCAAATTCACGTAAAAAGACCAGTCTTAATGGTCTGACAGAGACTGGAAGAACGCCCCAAAAATATGGCCCCCGGACACACTGTTAACCCAGAACTGAAGCCCACTCTTCAGACAAAGATTAGACAGACTATAAAACAAAAAATAAGATATGTGAGGAATGTTCAATCAGATATATGAGACCAACTGGGCAGATCCTGTCCAAAAGCAGGATGAGAAGGCAGGAACTGGCTGAATGGACACAGGGAATACGGGGTGGAAAGGGGGAGCATGCTGTCGCATTGTGGGGATTGCAACTAATATCATAAAACAATATGTGTATAAATTTTTATATGAGAAATTATCTTGAGTTATAAACTTTCACCTAAAGCACAATTAAAAAAAAAAAGCTGATTGAAAATGTAAAATAAAAAAAAAGTATAAAGTGTAACACAGAAAGGCAATATATAGCATATTAAGATCTGGCTCTGGAGCTAGGTTGCCACTTAGCTCTGCCACTTAGTAGTTGTGTGACCACCTTTGGCAAGTTATTTTGTATCTCAGGTTTCTCCATGGTAAAGGAGGGATAACAGCAGTGCTTTTATCATTAGGATTGTTGTGAGATACAAATGAATTAGTTTGAAACTGCTTAGAACAATGCTTAACATGGAATCAGCATCAGATATAGATTAAGCTATAAAAAACACAGACTAATTTATCAATTGTTTCCTCTATGGTTTGTTGCAGGGTCTGAAGAATTTCTTCCCTGTTAGATCATAATGATATTCTCCTGTATTTTTCCTAAGTATTTAAATATTTTCATTTTCACATTTAGGCAGATAATCCACTTAAAGTGTAATTATGAGTTTTAATTAGGACCTAATTTAATTCTTTGTTCATAAAACCAAAACCAAAACCCATTGCCATCGAGTCAATTCCAACTTACAGCAACCCTATGGGACAGAGTAGAACTGCCCCATAGGGTTTCCAAGGAGCAGCTGGTGGATTCAAAATTCTAACTTTCTGGTTAGAAGGCAAGCTCTTAACCACTTTGCCACCAGGGCTCCCGTTGTCCATAGAGACAACCAAATTGTCAAAATGCTATTTATTAAATTACCCATCTGTCATAGATTGAATTGTCTCTCCCAAAAATATCTGTCAATTTTGCTAGGTCATGATTCCTAGTATTGTATGATTGTCTACCATTCTGTAATCTGAGGTGATTTCCCTATGCGTTGTAAATCCTATCACTACAGATATAGTAAAATGGATTAGCAGCAGTTATACTGATAAAATCTACAAGATTAGATAGTGTCTTAAGCCAATCTTTTTTGAGATATAAAAAAGAGAAGCAAGCAGAGAGACATGGGGACCTCATATCACCAAGAAAGCAGGGCCGGGAGCACAGTGTATCCTTTCGACCTGAGGTTCCTGCGCTGAGATGCTCCCAGACCAAGGGAAGACTGATAACAAGAACCTTCCTCCAGAGCTGACACAGAGAAAGCTTTCTCCTGGAGCTGACACCCTGAATTTGGACTTCTAGCCTACTAGACTGTGAGAGAATAAATTTCTCTTTAAAGCCATCCACTTGTGGTATTTCTGTTATAGCAGCACTAGATGACTAAGACACTATCCTTTTCCACTGATTCTGAATGCTTCCTCTGTCACATCAGGTTTCCACACATACCTGAGTTAGTTTCTGGGTTCTTTATTGTGTCCAGTTAGCCTATGTTGATCACGGCACCAACACTACATTGTCTTCATTACTATAATATTATAGTTAATCTTGATTAATAGGGTAAGTCCTTGTTCCTTGTCCTCATAGCTGTCTTATTGATCCCTGGGATTTTGCTCTTTCCTATGGACTTTAGATAACCGTTGTATCAAGTTCCATGAAAACAAAAATCCTGTTGTTATGCCACTGAATTTACAGATTTATTTGGGAAGAATACTTAAAACCATTATCACATCTATTTGCAAAAATAATGTAGGTATACAAAGTGAAAATTGAAAGGTCCATGTTTCAGAAAATCAGAAATAAAATCTAAGGTTGATGAAAATTAATGATTAAAAACATACAATGCAAATAAATGAACATTGAAAGAACAACTGGGAAGTTTGCTCAGTAACACTGAAGCTGGTTAAGATATTCAAATTCCTCATTTATGCCATTATCATTGTAATATGCTATTTATTTAAACATTTTTTTTTTCCAGAGTTTAGGACTTCTTAATTTATCCCAAAGTTGCTGAAGCAAAAATCATGATAAAACAACATTCTGCTTTCCTTTATACCCTCCAATTCAAAAAACTATTTGTAGGAAAAAAAAAAAAGGATTTTGTACGTGGGATGAAACTTAATATAACATTTTAATTCTACTTGAAAGTAGAGAATATAAAAATATCTGTCCTAAAAGGGTACAAAAATCCAGTAGAAAAAGAAATGGCTAATACACAGCAGTAACACTGGATGAAAGCAAATTGTTTCTGAAATGAAGGCTAATAAATAGACTCTGTTGGAAGTTCTGGCCTATGCAGTGAAAACAAGACCTAATAATTTAGGATGCGTTTTCTGTCTCAATGAAGGAAGACAGAAAATATGACTTCTTCTGGGACATTCCAGACATTATACTTTTAAGATTGTAACTTTTCAACTTCCTTGAAAATACCATTGTTCCTATTTATTTCTCATTATCTAACAGTAATTTCAGTAAGTGTCCTATACATAGACACAATTCATGAACATTTAAGTTCTTCACATGGTGGAGCTCATCAAAACTGGTAAATAAATATAAAACCCAGCTTAACATAATTGAAAGAAAATATGTTAGCCATCATTGGGTTTTACAAGTATTTAAAAATATTTAAAGCACATATAAAGGAAGAAAGATATCACTTGCAAACTGTCACTTCCCTCGAACTTCCATAAATTATTTTATATTTCCAAGGATTTAAAAATTATTCAAGATGTTTTTCATTAATTCTGTTATAATCTTAACCAACACACACAACATACAAATGCCACCTTCTCTTGCTATGTACTAAAGATGTAAATAAGAATGACATTCATTGTCAGTTATATTATTTTCTTTCCTATATTTGTAAAGGTAAGAGTATAATCTTACTCCCCTACATGTCCCCAAAACAATTTTAGCCAAGTTACCGAGTTTAATAGCACAAATGCAGAGCCTTTTCCCTTCTGTTATCTGGAATAAGCTTGTTTGGAAAGACGCTCATCAGTGAAAAGAACTTTTTAGGGAAGAACATTCTTCAACGCTGAGATCCTTCCAGTCTCTCTTTGCAAATAATTTACTCACTGTAGCTTTCATAAGGGGAAAAAAACCTGTCAAAATCAGTGTTGGAGGAAGGAAAAAAATAAGGCAATTCCTGAATTCATGGAGTATAACATTTACTGCTAGTAATTCTATAATTTATAGTTTACATTATTTTCATTCCCTTAATGCAATCAAGAAATATTCACTGAGCTACTTCTGTGTGCAATGAACAAATCAGAGAAAAGATCCTGCCCTCATGGAGATTACTTTCTAGTTGGATGGGACAGACAATAAACAGAATAAAGAAGTAGAGTATATAGTATGTTTAAAACTACCAAATGCTATAGAGAACAGACAGGGAAGGGAATCAGGGGTGTTGGAGTGGTCAGGGAAGACCTCACTGAGAAAGTGGCACCTGAAGGAAAGGGGGGGAGTGAGCCATGTGAATATCTGTGGAAAGGGCACTGAGATAGGGGGTCAACAGTGCCCATGCTCTCAAGCAGGAGCACACATGGCAAGCTAGAGGAACAGCAGAGAGACCAGCATAGCTGGAGTGAAGAGAGAAAGGCAAAGGGCAGTGGGAGATGAGGTCTGAGAGATGAAGGAGTCCAGATCTTTGCAGGCCAAGTTAAGGACCTGGCTTTTCTCTGAGTGAGATGAGCTGAGTTGAGGATGTAAATTAAATTAGTCATCTAAGGATTCAGAGCAGATCAGCAACATGATTTGACTTGGGTTTCAACAGGATCATTTAAGTTGCTCTGTTAAGAATAAACTGTGGGGTGACAAGGGTAGAAGGAGTATGCTATTAAATGACATGTTTAAGAGATGATGTTGGCTTAGACTGCTGTTGTTCGTTGCTGTGGAAAAGTTTCCGACTCTTGGTGACCCCATATGTGCAGAGTAGAACTGCTCCATAGGGTTTTCAATGATGTGACCCTTCAGGAGCAGATAGCCAAGCCTGTCTTCCAAGGCGCCTCTCATTTGGGTTCAAGCCACCAACCTTTCAGTAGTAGTCGCACAATGAACTGTTTGTGCCACCCAGGGATTCCTTTGGCCTGGACTATCCACATAACCATTGCCATCGAGTTGATTCCGACTCATAACGACTCTATAGAACAGAGTACAACTGCCACATAGGGTTTTCAGTGCTGTAATCTTTACAGAAGAAGACTGCCACATTTTTCTCCCATGAAGCGGCTGGTGGGTTGTTAGCAGCCGAGCACTTAACCACTGTGCTCGGAGCACAGGGCTCCCGGCTTGGACTAACCAAAACAAAAAACCAAACCCACTGTTGAGTTGATTCCGACTCATAGCGACCCTACAGGACAGACCAGAACTGCCCTATAGCGTTTCTGTTATGGATTGAACTATGTCCCCCCAAAATAAGTATATGTTGTAAATCATAACCTCTATGCTTACGGTAATAATCTCCTGTGGGAATGAGTGGTCTTTGTTATGTTAATAAGACAGAATTAGTGTAGGGTGTATCTTGAGTCAATCTCTTTTAAAATACAGAAGAGATTAAACAAGCAAGGGAAGAGTAGAGATGGGGAAAGAGAGACACCAAGCCACATGAAGATCACCCAGGAGCAGAAGCTCAAGAGACAAGGATCTTCCTCCAGAGCTGACAGAGAGAGAAAAGCTTCCCCTCGAGCCAGCACCCAGAATTTGGACTTCTAGCCTCTTAAACTGTGAGAAAATAAATTTGTTTGTTAAAGTCACCCATTTGCGGTATTTCTGCTATAGCAGCACTAAATAACTAAGACAGAATTTGGTACCAGAAGAGTAGGGTGCTGCTCTAACAGATACCTAAAATGTGGAAGCAGTTTTGGAATTGGGTAACAGGTAGAGGCTGGAAGAGTTTTAAGGTGACTAATAGTAAAAGCCTAGATTGCCTGGAAGAGACTGTAGGTAGAATTATGAACGTCAAAGGCAATTCTGGTGAGGGCTCAGAAGGAAGTGAGGAGGGCTATAGAGAAAGTCTATATCGTCTTAGAGAATACAGATGGTGCCAGCAACAGAATGGCATCATTTCTAGCAAGAAATGTGGATGTTAAATTTGCTTCTGGTGGTGAGGTTTTTAAAGAAAATGATGAGCATGTCATTGGACAATAGAGGAAGGGTGATGCTTTTAATGTAGTGGCAAAGAACTTGTCTGACTTATGTTCAAATGTTTGGTAGAAGGTATAACTTTGTAAGTGATGAACTTGGATCTCTGGTTGAGGAGATTTCTAAGCAAGGTCTTAAAGGGGCCACGTGGTTTCTCCTTGCTGCTTATAGTAAAATGGAAGAGGAAAGAGATGGACTTAAAAATGAACTGTGCAAAATGAAAACAAGACTTAACAATTTGGAAAATTCTGTTGCACAAACTAAGGACATGTGTCCTAGAATGTTTACCAAGGACATGGTTACACAACTTTTGCCAAAGAGATAAAGTTTGTGACCGATGGATCTAACCAATTACTGCAGCACAAAATCCATCAGCTTAGACTGAAGGGGACACAGAAAGAATGAAAGGAAAGAACACTGTCTGCCTCTTGGAATTCTACAGGCAGGAAACAGGCCAAAGGAGCTACATCTGTTATCCTCCAAGAAAAGAACTATCCCTGGAGCAGCTCAGAGATCAGCAGAACTGCTGGAAAGAGCACATGAAGCAGGGCCTTCAAGGTTTCAAAGGGTGGGGCCACGGTCTCCTGGATCCCAAAGGATAGGGCCTAGGTTTCAAACAGTTGGATCTTCACCAACTCAGTTCCGGAGTGTGGATGTGCCAGGGGGATAGGGCAGCCACCTAAAGCTGAGGGGGCAGGGATGCCATGCCCAAGGAGCAGAAGAATAGTGCCTGCTGGGGCTGAGGGACAGGGTTGCCACTCAGAGGGACTAGGAGAATGGGGCCACCCAAAGCCAAGGGAGCAGATTTGCTCTCCCAGCAGGCCTGGGAAGTGGAGCTGAAGCCCAGGGCTGAGAGGTCACCACCTAGAATCCAGAGACCGTGGCCAACACCCAGAGTCTGGAGGGCAGGGCCATTGTCTAGATGGTCTCAAAGAACAGAGGATTATTTTCAAGACTTGAGAACCAATGTAAATTCTTCTGCCGTGTTTGGGACTAGCTTGATGCCCATTATCTCTTCTTTTCCTCCAATTTCTCCCATTTGTAATAGAAATATATACCCTGTATTCTAGACTTCACACATTCTCAGATGAAGAGGAATTTTGTCCCAGAATGGAATAAGCCTAATGTCGCACTCATGTTTGATTTAGATGATTCAGAAGATGAAATTTTGGACTTGGGGTTGATTTAAGAATTTTGGGATGATGTGGGAGTCCTGGCGGCACAGTGGTTAAAGCCCTCAGCCGTTAACCAAAAGGTTGGCGGTTTAAAACCACCAACCACTCTGCAGGAGAAAGATGTGGTAGACTGCTTCCGTAAAGATTTACAGCCTTGGAAATCCTAAAGGGTAGTTCTACTCTGTCCTATAGTGTCGTTATGAGTCAGAATCAACTCGATGGCAGTGGGTTTGGGTTTGGGATTGGGATGACGTGATGGGGTGAATATGTTTTGCACATGGCGAGGACATGAATTTTTGGGGGCCAAAAAGTGGAATGGGATGGATTGAATTATGTCCCCAAAAATCTGTGTTGTAAATTCTAACCTCTATGTTGGTGGTTATAATCCCATTTGGGAATAGGTTGACTTTGTTATGTAAATAAGACAGGATTAGCGTAGGGTGTGTCTTGAGTCCATTTCTTTTGTAATATAAAAGATTAAAGAAGCAAGGGAAGAGTAAAGGTGGGTGAAGAGAGATGCCCCACCACATGAAAATCACCCAGGAGCAGAAGCTCAAGAGACAAGGACCTTCCTCCAGAGCTGACAGAGACAGAAAGCCTTCCCCTAGAGCCAGCACCCTGAATTCAGACTTCTAGCCTCATAAACTGTGAGAAAATAAATTTCTGTTTGTTAAAGCCACTCATTTGTGGTATTTCTGCTATAACAGCATTAGATAACAAAATGTCCAGGGCGGTAAATCTTTACGGAAGCAGACTGCCACATCTTTCTCTCGTGGAGTGGCTAGAAGATTCGAATGGCCGACCTTTCGGTTAATAGCCAAGCACTTAACCACTGTGCCACCAGGGCTCCTCTCCTGGCTTGGACTAAAAATGAAAACCAAACCCGTTGCCGTTGAGTCGATTCTGACTCACAGCGAGCCTGTAGGACAGAGTAGAACTGCCCCATAGGGTTTCCAAACAGCAGCTGGTGGATTCGAACTGCCAACTTTTTGGTTAGCAGCCAAACGTTTAACCACTGCAACACCAGGGCTTGGCCTACAGTAGTGTAAACAAAGGTGGTGAGAAGTGGGTGGATTCTGGATATATTTTGAAGATGGAGTCAATGCTGTAGGATTCAACGTAGGGAATGAGCAAAAGAGAGGAATCAGGGTGACTCCAATGTTTCTGGCCTGGGCAGCTGGAAGGATGCAGTTGCCATTAACTGAGCTGGGGAAGGCTGCTGAGGAGCTGGATCAGGAAAGAAATTCAGCAGGTCAGTTTTGGATATCATAAGTTTAAGAAGACTCTCAGATATTCCCAAATGTAGTTGTTAAGTAGGCAGTTGAAAACATAAACATGGTGTCCGGAAGAAAGGTCCAGGTTGAGGATGTACATTAATGAAAGTCTTCAAAGGAGTACAGATGGAAAAGGGAAAGGTCTTAAAGACTGTGCATCTGGACACACCAACCTTAAGAGGTCAGGGAATGTGGAGGAATCTGCAAGGAGGGACAGAGAAGGGAGTGGCTGGTGAGTTACCAGAGAAACAAAAAAAGCAAGGTTTCCTGGAAATCAGGTGTAGAAAGTATTTCAAGGAGAAAGTGAGCAACTGTATCAAAAGCTGCTGATAAGTCAGATGAGGACCAAACAACTTGGCCAAGTGGAGGTCTCTACTGACTTCAAGAAGAGCAATTTCAGTGGAGTTGGGGGTGGCAAAACCTAAATGGTATTGGCTTGAGAGTGACTAGGAGGAAAGTGGAGACCGTCAATGCAGACAACATTCTTTTGAAGAGTTTTTGCTTTAAAGAGAAAGAGAGAAATGGGGTGATAAGATGAATAATATGTTGAAAAAGTTTTTTATTTTTTAAGACGGGAGAAATAATAGTATGTTTGTATGCTGGTGAGTAAGATCTACCAGAAAGGGAAAGAGATGATGCTGGGAAGAAAGAGGAGGAAATTGCTGGAGTACATTTTTTAAGGCATGTCCCTGGTAGTGCAGTGGTTAAGCATTTGGCTGTTAACTAACAGGCCGGCAGTTTGAATCCACCAGCTGCTCCTTGGAAACCCAATGAGGCAGTTCTACTCTGTCCAATATGGTTGCTATGAGTCAGACTCGACTTGATGGCAACCGAGTTTGGTTTATTTTTTAATTTAGATTCTAAAGATGCCCATTAACTACAACTGAAGAGGAGTTGTTAAAGAAAGAAAACTGAGGTTTTTACTGGCACTGCCAGTTAATAAAATTATGGTAAAACAAAAATGAAAATGTATTACTAATGTAAATATGGAATGAAAGAAGTCCCCACATTAATCCAATTCTATATGAGAAAGTAGTACTTATCAAATATCTGAATTAATATTTTATATTTCAAAGTGATAAACCATAAAGTAAAAGATGGACAAGTTGAACTGTATTAAAACTATAAACTCTCTATAGAAAAACCAAACCAAACCCGTTGCCATCGAGTCGATTCCGACTCATAGCAACCCTACAGGACAGAGTAGAACTGCCTCACAGAGTTTCCGAGCAGCGCCTGGTGGACTCAAACTGCCAATCTTTTGGTTAGTAGCCATAGCACTTAACCACTACACCACCAGGGTTTCCAAACTCTCTATACAATATAAAATAAAATATCTTAAAAAGAAGTGATATTACATTGAGAAATATATTTGCATCAAATATGACAAAAGGTTAATTTCTTTGTTATGCAAGGAGTTCAGACAAAACAAGTAAAATTATCAAGTCCCTAAGAGATAAATGGACAAAGTATGTACAGGCTATTTGCACAATAGGAGATATAATTAACAAACAAACATTAGGACAAATATTCAACTTTGCTAATAGGAAATAAAATGCAAAAGAAAACAATGAGATCTGTTACACCTATTAGAAAAGTATAAAAAAATTAAAACCTCAATGCTGACTGGAGTCCTGGTGGTGCAGTAGTTAAGACCTCGGCTGCTAGCCAAAAGGTCGGCAGTTTGAATCCACCAGCTGCTCCTTGGAAATCCTATGGGGCAGTTCTACTCTGTCTTATAGGGTCGCTATGAGTTGGAATCAACTCGACAGCACCAAACAACAAACAACAACCACAATGCTGACTACACTCTAATAAAGAAAGTACTCATACATTTCGGGTGGCAAGGCAGAATATTAAAATCCTTTTGGAAAGCGATTAGGCAATTCATATCAACAGTGATTAAAAAATATACATAGCCTTTGACTCAGAAATACTCCTTCTGGATATTTATCCTAACCAAAACCCATTGCCGTTGAGTAGATTCCAACTCATAGCAACCCTATGGAACGGAGCAGAACTGCCCCATAGGGCTTCCAAGGAACAGCTAGTGGATTTGAACTGCTGACCTTTTTGGTTAGCAGCCAAGCTCTTAACCACTGCATCACCAGGGCTCCATTTTTTCCTAAGGAAATACTTCAAAAGTACATGTAAGTTATGTTCACTGTAGTATTGCTTATGATAATATTAGAAATGATCTAAATGCAAAATAAAAAATAGATTAATGGCTATGAAAATTATGAGTATTGGCTTGATCAAATATTAGATATTAAACAAGATTTCAGAGCAAAGTAGAAAATGCTTAGAATATAATAATAGTATAAAGTTTTTACTATATTCTAATTACAAGTGTGTCATACACACACAGAAAGAGAAAATGTAAATTGAAAACACTTTAAATGTTCAGTATGTTGGGAGTGTTCATTAGTATGTTCTTCCTTGTTCCGATAACAACTACTAACACTTACTGAACGCTTACTATGTGCCAGATGCTACAGACTAAGCATTTTACGTATACGAACGCATTTAATCCTATAGGATAGGTTACAGCCAGTAAATGCCACAGCAGCTATTTGAATACAGGGAATCTAGCTTCAGTCTTGATCTTATCCACAATATTATATAATAAAAATAAAATTAGAAAAAATGGAATTTCCCTCAACTTGTGGGGGTCATGTTTCAAAAGGTGAGGTATGGGCATCGCACATGAAAATAATATCATTTGGTAATCTCGGTTACTATCCCTTAATAATAGCGAACTAACCTTTCAATCTTGCCTGCAAAGAAATTTAAAGTAAGTTGATTTTAAACAGATTGGAAATAATGAAAAATACTTTCATATATCAGAATGCTAGCACTGGACAAAAGAGCTTGGAGACCCCTTTACTTTTACAGAGAAGGAAAGTGAGAACTGTAGTCAGTAAGGGGCTGACTCAGTTCATATAACCAAAAACCAAAAACCAAAAACCCCAAACCACTTGCTGTCGAGCAGGTTCCGATTCGTGCCTACCCTATGTATTCCAAGCCAGTGCTAAATCTCAGGTTTCCTAAAGTTAGTTAAATGACATATCTTCCCCTACAACATCTTGTACCCCTCTCCCGTAAAAAAAAAAAAAAAAGAAAAAATCTATCTACTGTGTTTTAAATGCATACTGTCAGCCACCATTCTTGGTATGTTTTAGTTAAGCTAATTTAATGCAATCTTTACAACAGTCTTAGGAAGTAAAATATTTTAACCATTTTAAGATAAGACTGAGGCTCAGATGGGTTAAGGATGTTGCCCAAGACCACACAGCTATCAACTGGCATCCAGGTCTGATTTCAAAGCCACTGTTCTTCCCCCAGCATTATGCAACAAGGGGAAGATGTCTGAGGTATGGGGAGAAAGCGCTCAGGCATACAAGGGAGCTTTGGCTATGGAGGTTCCTTTCTCATCCCACCACAGGTTTGTGTGGCGAGAACTGTTTGATCTTTCTTCAGGCTTAGAATGAGCTCCCTGTTTCAGTAGGTTAAAAAGAAGGTAAGTAAATGCTATCTCCCTGTGTGAAAAAGGGTTCTAAGTTGGTGTAGATTCCGGGATTGATCTTTCGTGTCCTGATAGTTACGATCAAGGGAGCAGACAAGATCTTGTCTTTACAGATAAACTGAGGAGCATGGGGCCAAAATACAATGATGCCCTGACAAGTGCGCTTTCTGATATGCTCTGGCTTAATGACTGATGAAAAACATTTCTTAACACTTGATAAGTACACATCTTTCTATGACCTCCCACCACCACCACATTTATTCCTTTTCTTTTGCTTCATACCTCCAGTACCTAAATTCTGTAGATTCTACTACCAGAGACTTTAGTCCCCTCTCTCCAGTTAGAGAAGTCCCTGGGTGGCGCAAAAGGTTTTCGCTCAGCTACTAACTCCAAAGTTAGCAGTTTGAACCTGCCCAGTGACACCATGACAGAAAGACCCGATGATCTGCTTCCATAAAGATTATGGACAAGAAAATCCTGAGGAGCTCAGTTCTACTCTGTAATATATGGGGTTGCCATGAGTTAGAATTCACTCTATGGCAACATGTTTGGTTTTGCTTTTTTCTCCAGTTAGGGAGCCTCCTAAATGGTGTTCCTGTCTCCTCTCCACTGCCAACCATCTCACACAAGGGCAGAGAATTGTCCAAAGCAAATCTATCACTGCTTAGTAAAATCTATCATTTCCTCTTGAAACTCCTCAAAAACAGCCCCCAGCCTACCTTTCCTGCTTTCCTTCTCCCCAGTCCCTCAAATGCCCTGTAACTAACTAATCTGGGCTTTCCCTCCTCTGTGTCCGAAATCCTCTCTTCTTCTTTGCCTGCCTAATTTCAGCCCATTCCTTACCGTCCATCTCAAATGTAATCTCCTTTGCCTTTTCTGAACCTCCAACCAGACAGGATCCCTTCCTTGTCTAACTCTCATAGCATTGGGTGTAACCTTTATAAGACCTGACATTCTGACCCATACTGTGTCTGTGTACCTGAACTGTCAGTTCCATTAAGATCAACTATGTTATAGAGCTTTGGGTTACAGGTAATGCCTAGAACAGATATTCATATTCATTGTCAATGATCAAAACAAAAAATCTACTGATTTGAGTACCTAGAACTAAATTAAAGTGCATCACAATTTTCTATCAGTTGAAGAACTGGTTAAGGGAACCCAGAAGATTAAAAAAAAAAAAAAAGTTTCCCAATTGCTGTGTGCCCTCGAGTTTATTCTGATTCATTGCAACTCAACAGGACAGAGCAGAACTGCCCCCATAGGGTTTCCTAGGCTGTAAACCATAGGGGTGGCAATCCCAATTGATTTTCTTGGTGCAGACATAACTCTTGATAGACATCTACCAGGTCAAGGAAGGAATGCCTGTACCATGTAAATGACATACTAAAAGAGATGCTAGAAAAGGCTTTAAAAAACAACCCAAAAGCACCTATGGTATGTATTTCTTTCTGGATTTTTAGTTTTGTACAGGTGAATACAGGCAACTCTGAGGAAGGACAACTGCATTAAAACAATCAAATGACAAATTGTGAAAGCCTTTGCAAATCAGATTGAACAGAGCTACAAGAGATTCACTCCTAAACAAAGTAAAACCAAATCTCAGAAAATTTAGCTTCTTGTCCTAAGTGAAAAATGAGATAAAAAAAATCTGGTAATGTTATTTTTTTCCAAATTCTAAAGCTAATCAGAGAAGTATAAACATTTTATAAAGGTGCTAAAATAATATCACTCCTACAGAGATCATGAATAATGAATCCACGGCCTCTAACTACGGTTACAGGCCTACGACACTGTTGTTTACTTGGTGACTTTTTTTTCCCTTTTTTAAAGGGGAGAAGGGTGAGGGTGGCAGGATGGGTGGAAATCAGTATAAATACCTTCTTGGAGTAAACACCACAACTCAGCTGGTTTTTTTTTTTTTTTTCTGATAACTTGTAGCACTTGTTAATAAGAGCACAATGACATGAACTGATAATTTGAAAAAGGCAACAGGCACCTGCAGCCTCTCGATCACTTAGCAAATTATTTCCAAGACAGGGCCAAACTCTGGGCTCTGGGCGAGTAGGCGGGAGTCACTTTTCAATACTGGGCTCCTTTCTCAGTAAACTGTAAATCTTGGGGTAACTGGGACCCTTCCCGGGGATCCTGAGCTGTGAGCTGCCTCAGGTTTTTAGACTACTCTCTCCTCCTACCACACGTGACCGAATGGCAATCAACCGCTGAGAGAGACACAGTAACACATCACCCGCCGGATACAAAGGCTGGGCGCCGCCGTCGCATCCTCAGGAGGACGGCGGAGCCTCCCGCGCTCGGCGTCTGCGGAGCCTGCGTAGGGCGCCGCCGCGAGGCGCGCCGCTCCCGGGCCTGCAGGGCGGT
>NW_004443943.1:891220-945993 GCF_000243295.1 Trichechus manatus latirostris
CCCCGACCCGCGCCCGCCTGCCCTCTGCCCGGACCACTGTTCCTCCCTCTCCCTCCTCCTTACGTCTTTGTTGGGGGTGGTATCTAGGGTGGGGAAGGTTCTGGGGTGCAGAGAAGCCTGAGGAAGGGGACTTGGGGATGGGGAGTGTTAGTGCGTGTGTGAAAAATATTAGCAGGAACTCCGTGTTGGATAGAATCCTCTGGACCAGGCCCTAGATTATGGAAAGTCAAGATTTTGAGTGCATCCCATCCCCTCGTTTACCGAGGCCCAGCGCCAAGGGCATCCTCAAAATACCGCACTTTAAAGGAAACGTTGGGAGGCTCCTCGCACAGGCCTCAGTGTGTGCCACGAGTCTTGTGGTGCATGGTGCAGTGCAGGGAGGGGCAGCAGGAGGAGAGCGTTGGATTTCATGTTTGCAGCAGTGGGTGGTAGTGATAACACTGTTCCGGGCCTTTTAGGGCACCTTTCCATCCGAGCATCTGCAAAGCCTGTTTTAAAGACACAAATCTGTATTTCCTAGCGACTGCCAGATAGTCCAAGTAAAAGCTGGGCCTAGGGTTCCTGATCTCTCCTACTGTTTACAGCTGTCTATTTTTTGGGAGATTGGATTATTGCTTACAATTCTTGCAAATGTAAGGTAGAATTTTAAAACTCTTAATTTTTTTGTAACACTACCACATTGAGAAAATGATCTTTAAGTTTAGTCTAGGGCTTTTTTTTTTTTGGTTAAGATGATAGTAAAAGGTAATTCTAGTTTTGAGATGGTGCAAGAAATAAAGGATGAAATGTGGGCTTGGAGCCTTTAATTAAAGTCCTAGAAAATATGATGGCTTATTTTGTGTCCATACTGTAATTGTTTTTGTTCCTCAGTTTCCCCATAGTAAAAAGAGGCTAAGCGTACACTCTTGCCTTCCAGGGGTGACATGAAGCTCTGCTAAATAACAAGTTTACGAAGTGCCCTGACTTGTTTGGGAGAAGATCAAGGGGCCTATGTACTATGTAGATTATCCTGATTTATTTTCATTTCCAAGCGTTAATTAGTATTTTTTTGATTATTTAAGAAATGAGCTCAGAAGCTACTTTTCTGCCCTTGGGTTAGGTTCTTTTGATTTGCTTGTATGTATATTTTTATATTGGGGTATTCAGTAATTGCATTTGTTCAGAATCTTATTTTTGGCTATTACTCAACATTATTTAGGGATTAGGTGTGCCACATAAGCACCAGTTTTCTGGAAAATTCTTTTTCTAATAAAACTCAAACTCATTTGAATGGCATTTGTATGCCTCCATGATCAGGCCCTGAAATAGCTTAACAGCCTTAATTTTTACTGCCTTCATCCTAATATATCCTTCCCCTACTTCTATTCTCTGAACCAACCTGTATCAGTGCCTTTGTGTGGATTTCGTTTTTCCTTTAATGCTTTGCTCCCATTTTTTACCTATCAAAACCCTGATTTTTCAGCATCCTGTACCATGAAGATGTCCTTAATTTTCCTCAGTCAGAATTGTTCATAATTTTCTCAGGGCCCTCATAAGTTATAACTTGTATTTCTGTTTAGTGCCTGGGTCATTCTGCTCTATGTTATGGTTATGTTTTACCCATGTGTAATCTACTGGATGGTAAAATACTTGAAGATGGTTATGGTGTATTAGATACTTTTGTGTTTCCCCAGTGCCTAGCCTAGGGTAGGGTAATTTCTCAATAAAAGTTGGAATAGTGTTTGCTAGGTATAGTCACCCGTTTAAGTATCAAAACATTTTAAAATTTTAGCCATGTATAGTGGAAGTCTTTTTTGGAAGTCTTTTAAAGATAAATGTTTTTCTTAATTTGGGAGTCATTATTCTGAATATTAGTTATCTCACTGCATTATAATACATTAATTCCTTAAGGGGTAGCTGAGATGTATAGGACTTCTTGCTGCTCTTCTAGTCTGTCCTTAGACTGCTGTGTGTTAAATTTCATTTCATATGCTTATTATATTTTCTGCCTCCTCCACATTCATATGTTACTTTTTGCTGCTGTCTGTCACTCTGCTTAACTGGAACAGCCCCCCTTCTTCACATCTGTGGGCCTTGGGTTGGAAATGTAATCTACCCTGTGCTGCATACTCGTTGTTGACTCATCCTGCCAACTCAGAAAACCCTGTAGTGTTTATTCCCTTTTGATACACTGGAAACTGGAGTTTAGGAGGGTTAACTCATTGGCCAGTGGTCACGTAGCTCATAGGTGACAAAACTGGAACTCTTATCCACGCTTCTCAAGTGTTCTTTACAGTAGATTGTGATACTCAGAAGACTGGTGTCTAAAGTAGTGGGTCCAGATGGGAATTGCCCTCTAAAGGGAATTTAGGAGGGATTTTTTGATTGTCGCAATGGTTGTGGCTAACCACTGACATTTTATGGGTGGGGGCCAGGGATGCTAGACTTCTTGCAATGTGTGGGACAATCTTGAACAAAGAATGTCCTGTATGATTTAGGAATATCCTGCCTAACATTCATGTAATATTTCTAGTTATCTTAGCCTAGAACTTCCATTTTAACAGAGACTGAATTTTGCAGTTTCTATTTCAATGTTCAGCTGTTGGGTAAATTGAAGGAAGATTTGTTTTGTTCACAACTTGACTTAGAGTTGTTTACAGTTTTGGAAAATTATATCACAGCTTTGCTATGGGTCTTCTAGTATAGTTTTGCCCCAGCATTCACATATTGAAATACTTATTACCTTGTTATAAATTATTTTTATTTCCCTTTTCCATTTATATTTTATTTAGGAGTGAATTCGTTTGAAATTGTCTGTAGGAAGATTGTTATTTCATTTCAGAGCGGTGAAGCATGAATTGAAAAATTTTTTATGGGAAGGGGACATTGAGTCTGATATGGTTGAGAACTATTGGTCTAAAGTAAGAGTAACTTCATCTGAGGAGCAACCTCTCATGAAAAGTGCCAGATTTATTAGTAGTAGGTAAGTTTTTGTGTATTGGGCTGTGCCTGGATGATTGAGGTCTGCTAATAGGTGACCATTAGATAATGCTTCACAGTGTAAGGCAAGGCTGTAGGGGCAAGAGGAGAAAAGGAAATGCCTACTGCCCAGAATCTTTTAAAGTGTGGTCTCATTTGGCATGGTTGAGATCATTTCTTGTGTAGAAGATAGAAAATTATTTCTTTAAATGTAGAACTTGTTTTGTTTTTTTACATGTATTACTGGTATTCGCGTGTTGTGTTATGCCCTGCTACTCTTCATTGGGTTTTGCAAAGAACACTTTTCTTGTCTGAGTGTTGAATTTAATCGTTGTGGGAGGCAGCATATTTAGGGTAAAGGACATTCTATTAGGAGACTTATTTCTACTACCAGTAATGGGATGTTTGGCAGGTAACTCTGTATGTTTCCTGTTAAATGGGGTTGATAACGTTATGAAGATCAATTATAAGGAATTTTAAAACATAAGGATGATTAGACTGTATTAAAAGAATTTCTTTCTGTTTTACATCTTCACTTAGTTTTCCTAGGAGATATGTGGAATATGCATCTTCTACATGTTTAAGGGAGTTCATTTATTAGCAGATCAACAGAGTAGGAAAGTACCTAGGAGAGCAGGTAATGAGAGGAGAATGATAGGATCTAATCTATGTAATTATTAATGAGTATGCTAATGAGACCGAATACTAGGTCGCATTCTCGTTTCTATTGGGATAGTATTTTCTAGTGCTTGAAAACATTTCATTTGGAGAAGGGCCAAAATTTACTAAATTAGTGTACCTTTAATAGTAGTTTCAAAAGTAGTGAGAGGGAGATGATCTTAAAAAGACTAGCTTAAAAGAGAAACTGTCTTTTTCCATCCGCTGCTAGATGAATACCTCTGTTCTCTCATCCTGCCCACTTACGGTAAAATGGTTACAACAGAGGTCAGGTTTGGCATCTGACGCTGATATGGAATTATAAAGAAATGATACTGAAAATACAATGATCAGATTGTAGTAGTTTAGATAGATTAGATCCTGAGTTAAGTATTTGACTATAGGTGTCTTAGAAAAAAATGGTTACTAGTTAGCTGTGAATGAAGAAGATGAATAAGTCTGTGATGGCTCAATATGGGGAACACACTTATTAAGGAAGGACTTGACCATGCTGAGGTTTTTACACAATTGAGATAGTAGCTTCACCTATAACAGTTAAGCATATAGATAAAAGAGTTTTTATTTTTCCCTCAAGGGAAAAAATGGTTTTGTGCTTGACTATACTAAATGTTAAGTGGCTTAGAAACTTTTGGTTCATGACATATTTGAGCCATTTTCACTATTCTTTGTTTTTAAATTTTTCCCATACAAAATTTTGTACATACATTGTTATGTGACCCTAATTGCTCTCCCTATACTGTGACAGCACACTCCTCCTTTCCACCCCTGATTCCCCATGTCCATTCAACCAGCTCCTAACCCTCTCTGCCTTCTCATTTCACTATTCATTTAAAAATAGAATATATTATAGTTCCCAGTTTTAAACTCAAGAAAGATCTATGATTTCAAGTATTGCTTAGGTAGATACGAGGTTTATGGTGTAGTTTGCGGAAACCTGAAATATTTTATAGTTCCATCATGTCTAGTAAGTGCAACTTAAAAAAAAAAAAAAAGGTAATTCATGCACATGGAACAAAATTCAAAAGGGTAAACAGTGAAAGCTAGTCTTCGCTACCCCTCAACTACCCAGTTGTTTTCAGAGGCAACCTCTTTTCCAGGTTTTTTTTTTTCCCCCCCAGAGTAAATTCCAGAAGGGGGCATTGGTGGTCCAATGGCAGAATTCTCACCTTTCATGTGACATAACCAGGTTCGATTTCCAGCCAGTGTACCTCATGCACAGCTACCACCCATCTGTCAGTGGAGGCATGGGAATTGCTATGATACTGAACAGTGTCAGCGGAGCTTCCACCCTAAGATGGACTAGAATAAAGGCCTAGTGATTTACTTCTGAAAATCAACCAAAGAAAACCCAGTGGATCACAGTGGTCCGATCTACAACCAGTCATGGGGATGGTGCAGGATCAGGCAGCGTTTAGTTTTGTTGTACACAGAGTCACCATGAGTCTGGACCAACTTGAAGGTAGCTAACAACAACAAGTCCACAAACAGATGCAATTATATGTATGTATTTAGACTAAAATAAAGATGAAATTTCACATCAGTTGAAACACGATGGATTCTTTCAGTAAATGATTTTGTGACAACCAGCCAGCAATTTGATAAAACCTGAAGAAATGTAGAAGTACTAAAAAAGTACTAAAAGAAAACATATGTGAAGGTATTATAATCTTGATAGCAGAAAAGTTGTTCTAAGCATGCCGTAAAATCAAAAACCATGAAGCAAATTTCACAGATTTGATTACATAAGAATTTAAAACTCCTGTGCCTCCCAAAACAATTTAAACAAGATCAAAAGACAAATGACAAACTGGGAAAAAAATATTTGCAAAGCCTGACAAAGGGTTAGTGATCTTACTATACAATGCACATTTAAAAAATCATTAATTAAAAATAAATCTCAGTAGAAAAATGTGCAAAGAATATCAGTAGGACACTTAAAGTAGTATAAGTGCCCAGAGCATACTATAATCTGAACTAATCCAGAGACACACGTGGTCCAAGTTCAGAGCTGGGGCTTGCTCAAGAAGCATGGTTCAACACCAAAAGTTGTTAAAAAGGAATTCCATTTGTCCTCAAAGCAGATTAAAGGGTATTTAATTCATAACCACATTAGTATTTCTTAGAAGCCCCTTTTTTCCTGCCATTTCTCTTGCTGCCCTGGGGCTTCTCACAGGTCAAACTCTAAAGTTTTCTCCCCCAATCCCAGCCCACAAAGTTGTTCCTCGCCCCCATTTCTTCCTTTATTTCTTTTAATATGCTAATCAATTTAGTCACAGCAAGTTCTTCCTCTTTCAGAAGGGAAAAATGAGTGGACAAATATGGGATTTTTAAAAATTTTATTTTGGTAGAGGAGGAGGGAGGAAGGTTGTGTACACTCACATGTTAAAAAATTTTGCCATGCCACACTAAGAAAATATTTTCAGTCTCACTAATAATTAAGGAAGTCCAGATAAAAAGTTTGTTCTTACCTGCCAAATTAGCAAGTATTAAGTAGAGTGCTATGGCTCAATGGTGAGGGTGTGTGAATACTCCATTTTACGCATTGTTACATTTTCATAGATGCCAGGCCTTTGATTCTGCATCCCACTTCTAAGAATTGAACCTGCTGACTCAGACTATGTTAAGGTGGGCCCACCATGTGTGTGTTTTTAAAAGCTCCATGTTCATCTTTGTTTCTGTTGCATTCAAAAGTGATTCCACTCTATATTGCAAAATCATTTGTACTACCTGTATTTGAATCACTTGGGATGCTGCTTAAACAGATTCACTGTTTCTGCCCTATACTAACTAAATCAGAATCTTTGGATGTCGGGCTCAGGAATCTTTTTTTAACAGTTTCACCATAATTGGATATATAATTGGCTGTATGGTTAAATAATCAGAACCATTATTACAGACTGAAGTTTGGAAACTTCTGCTCTGATTAAGCTCCCAATCTCACCCAGCTCAAACCCTGAGGAAGCCTTGAAAGAATTTGATCAGAATATTTAACCTGTCCAACTCTACCTAATTCCTTGAATTTCCATTCTCCTTACCTTGAAGTTCCTTTATTATCATTTATCACCCTCCCCTTTTTTGATACCTGTCTCCTAGGAAGAACATGTATCTCTTGCTAAAAGTCACTCAGTCTATCAAGGACTCTCCGCATCCCTCTCTCACACCTCTTTCAGACCTTCTGTGCTCTTCCAAGGGCCCTCCCTCCATCCCTCCTTCCACTTTTACTTACTACTGTGTTTTTGAGATTTATCCTGTTATTTGTGACTGTGATTCATTGATTTCCACTGGTGTGAAATATGCTATTAAAGGTGTATGCATAATATATTTTTTAATTTCACTTAAAGATATTTTGGATGTTTGAAATTTTTTTGTTCCAACTCATGTATGAAGGTTAATCTAGGCTATGTGATGTTTAAAGCATCATATTTTAAAAATTGTGGACATTTTTATGATTGCCATCCATCCTACTAGGTTTTAAGCTTGAAAGCAGGGATTATGTCTTATACACCCTATCCTCCATTGCTTAACCTTACATATGGCAGATATTTGTTTCATTAAACTGAATTTTGTTCTTTACTGTAAGTTGGTGCAACATCCTCTTGAAAACTTAGTTTTCTTCAAACCTTTTATCTCACAAAAGAGTACTCTACTCTTGATAAGCTAAGTACATAACCAGGATGTAACACATGAAAATTGCGTAAAAATCATCTCAACATCTTGATCAACATAAATATGAATTAGCAAGGCAAGAGATATAAAAAATTTAGTTCTTATTTGACAATTTTAAATTGGTATATCCTCGAGAAGTCTTTTTAAATATTAAGCATGACTTTAGTGTCTCTTTCTGCAGATGGAAATAGTAACCTCTGTAGTAAGCTGTGTAATATTTAACTAGTGTTTACAAGAAGCTTTCATTTCAGAGGTTTAGACTTACGGGAATAATGTAATTAAAAATTCCAGCAGAAATAGAGAAGATCAGTTATATTTTTAAACATTAAGGAATA
Source organism: Trichechus manatus latirostris (assembly GCF_000243295.1). NCBI lineage: Eukaryota > Metazoa > Chordata > Mammalia > Sirenia > Trichechidae > Trichechus > Trichechus manatus. The sequence continues at coordinate 898,858 of NW_004443943.1, forward strand.
TTTAGCTTTATGATGCAGTTTTATTATAGGACTTGTGCTGTTATAATAAAAAGCCTATTGATGATAGGGTCATATTGGTATTATGTTGAAAAGCTTCTTGAAGGAAGGACTACCTCTCATACTTTGTATTCATCCCATCTGGGCCTGACACATTGGCTTTGGTTCACACTAACCAAGAAGGCTGGGGTTTACAATCCCAGCTCCACCCCAGTGGGGAAAACACTGAACTTGGGAGAAGCATTCTATCGTGTATGTGAAAGAGAACCATAGCTCAGTATAATGTGTCATGCATAAAACCTTTGCTGATTTTGAAATTCAAAGGGAAGGTAGAGATTGCTCTGTTTGGGGGAAAGGAGTCCGATGCTTTAGAAAGATAATACCTTGGTAAGGTTTTGTACTAGTAGAGTTTTGTAAGATAAGTAGAGGAGGGAAGAGAAGGGGGAGAAACTGTATACGAAGGCAGGAAGGTTCGAAAGTGCTTGGAAGGTGAGTGGAAGTGCTGTAGTGGAGCTGCAGAGCCTGGAGAGTGCGGCGTTCAGTGCCATACTAAGGCTTTCGGACTTATCCCATAGGCTACAAGGAACCCTTATGAGGACTTTAAGCAGGTGAGGACTTTAAACAGGGGAACATTATTGTTAGATTGGACTTTGTGATCATTCATCAGAGGATGGACTGGACGATGGATTTGAGGAAAGGCTGGAGGTGGGGTGACCAGTCCAAAGGCTATCGTATTAACCTGGGTGGAAAACAATCAGGGCTTTAACCAGGAGCTCTTAACCTGGGGTCCACAATTAGGGGTCCCTGGATAGAATTCAAGGGGGTCCATGAACTTAGAGGGTGAAAAATTTAATTTTTTTACTAAGCAAAGAGTTGGAATTGACTCGGGCCACTAACCACCACTACCACCACCTTAACCTGAAATTTAGCATTTCCTTCAATAATGAATGTAGGCAACAAACCACAGTAATACTAGTAGTACTTTTAACTTTTTTGCCAATAGAAGTCACAGATATTTTCATATCACATTAGTTGTTGCACATATTTTGAAATATATTGTTTACACTTATCCCTACTTTGAAATTAGGGTAGTTTTTAGATCTGCTCTGAGATCTTGTTATTCAATGAGTTGATAAAGAAGCACACATAATGTTACTAAATCACTTTTTTTTTTTTTTTACTATTTTGAAAACCATATTTCAATAAAATTTGTTTCCTTTGTAGCCTTGTGCTTTTTTTTTTTTTTTAATTAAAACATTATTTTGAGCTCAGGTTTGCCAGACTGTTACAGGGGTCCATGGCACAAAAAAGGTTAAGAACCCTTGGTAAAGTGAGACAGTGGCTTTTCCAGAATGTACTGGGACCTTGTTGTTTTTGGCAAGTGAAATTAACCAGTTGGACCACTGTTTTCTTCTCTCTAAAATAAAGTAGTTGAAGTAAATGTTCTATAAGAGCTCTTCCAATTCTAAAATTCTGCTCTTGATTTTTACTCCTTCCAGCCAACATCTTTCCCAGCCTTCCCCATGTCACAAAATTACGACACTCTCCACTCAGCTCTTCGAGTCAAAAATCTAGTTGTCCTTGACTCCTCTTTTTTTTTTCCTTCACCCGCTATGTACAGTGTATCATCAAGTCCTGTCAGTTCTGCTTCCTAAACTTCTGAATCTGTACCTTTCCATCCCCGCCACCTCCGTAGTCTAGGTGACCATCATCTCTCAGCTGGATTATTGCAGGTCTTCTAATGGATCTCCCTGTTTCTATTTTTGATAAAGTCAGTTGTCTGCATAGCAACCAGAGTGACCTTTTTAGTATGCAATTGAGAGGACTTTGTTTATTGCTTAAAACGCCCGCTGATGACTTTGAACTCAGGATTGACCCTCAAAGCCATGTGTGAGCTGGCCCCTGCTTGCCTTTGTAACTTCATTTTATACCACTCTCTTCCTGGCCCACCGAACTTTAGACACACTGACCTTTTCTCTTTTCATATAAATATGTCATCCTACTTTCTTCCTTACAGTCTTTGCATTTACTGTTCCCTGCTCCAGAATGAGCAATTAATCTTCTCTGGGTTGGCTTCTTAATGCCATTCAGATTCCAGATGCCTCCTTCGCTGTTTATCACTAATTTATCCTAGCCAGCTCATCAGTCTTGGATCATCCTATTTCTTCTCTCTGCAGGGTACTTAGTACTGGCTGCTGCTCTTATTTGTTTTCTGCTGCCTCCTCTCATTAGAATGTAAGCTTTATTAAGAGCAGGAAGGTTGTCTGTCCTGTTTCACTCTTACATCCCCAGTATCTAGAATAAATATTTATTGAAATATTTAGGACTACCTTAAGTCTTAATGAATGAATATTTAGGACTACACAGAGTACTATGAGAATATTCAAACTAGTCAGAACTTCAAAACTCAGAGGGCCAGTTATACCTTGAAAAGGGAGAAAAAGGCCTCCAAAGCAAGTAAAGTGGGAAATGAGAAACAGTTAAGAGTTGTTAATGGGTTAATAATGTTATCATATCTGTAAACAAAAATAGCTTCTGAAGATTTGAAGGAACTGATCATAAATTTGTTCATTCAGGGAGTTGAGGATGGGACGTTGTGGGGTTAGGTACATAACATTATTTAGGATTTTGAGGATTCACTGGGTGGCACAAATGGTTAAGCACTTGACTACTAGCCAAAAGGTTGGCAGTTCTAACCCACCCAGAGGCACCTCAGGAGACAGGCCTGGCAGTCTGCTTCTAAAAGGTCACAGCATACATGGGGTATCGCCATGAGTTGGAAACAATTCCATGGCAAGTTACTGCAGGATTTTGAGTGATTCTTTCTACCCACAAAAGCACAGAAGCGAGTGATGAGTTCATACACTGGGTGTGATATTTTTGTCTATAGGATGCCGATAGAATTTTATCGAATATGCCCAACCAAAATCAGCCATACTTAAAATGATTGTTTTAGAGTGTCACAGCAGAGTGTGGCTTGTAGCAGAGCAAGTGAAACTAACAAGGAAGTAGAATAGGGAAGGCAGAGGGCTTATGAGACACAAACATGTGGATGGACAATAGTGGAGTTAGGTGTTTCTTAATAAATCAAAAGAATCCTGATCCCAGAAAGAAGGGCTAGAATGGAGACTCCGGGTGTTCAGGAGTTGAAGGAGCAGAACTAAGCAAGTTTCAGAGGGCAGATCAGTCAGCAGAGAAGCCAGGACAATCAGAAAACAAAACAAAACAAAACAACCCAGTAAAAACCAGGTAAATGTGAGAAGGAATTACCCGGTATTTACAGCAAAGAATAAATGTTGAGTCAACTTCAGGTGCCTTTACTCAGTTCATTCTGTGAGAGCTAATAAGGTTTCCTAGTCTTGACAGTAATAATAAAAAGCAGCTGGTGGATTGTAAGTGTGGGACTTGGAGGGAGGGACAAGCTGGAAGGTGGAGCAGACATATTTCTGGGGTGGAAGCGTTTGTTTGGTGTGGACTCAGATGTTAGATCCACAACAGATCATTGAGGTCATTTAGCCCAATCTCCCAAACTATTCACGCAAAGGATCTCTTAAATTGGTTTTCCATTACGAATCCCACATTATGAAAATGTTTGTCCTCAAAACCTTTATGTATTAATAATTTGCCTCTCTGTTTTTAACTAACCAAAGACTAATTAGAGTAGCATATGCAATGTATACTGAACTGACGTAAGTTCAACTAAAAGTCAAAAGAAGACAAAAACCCTATAATTTAGATGGCATTTTGCAGTTAAATGATTGTTTCTTTTAGATTTTTTGAAATATAAAAATCACTTGTGGCCTTCTGGCTGAGAGCTTTGGAGCTTGTCCATTCAAGGCTTAAGTTCAAGTATCAGTCCTCTAGGCTTCACATCTTTCCTCGTCTGTCACTTAGGAGCTGTGTGATTTTGTCAAGGTTGCTTAGCTCTAAGCATCATTATTCCCGTCTGCAAAATGGGTCTAATAGTGTCTACTTTAGGGAGTTAATTTGAGGATCACAAAGTTAATGCCTTTAAGCATTTGGCATATTGGTCGATACATAGTAAGTGCTCAATAATTATTAGCCATTCTATCTGGATTATTGCTGTTGCTATTTGGAGCTGTTCAGCTTGTGTTCCTTAGAATTATATTATAGGCTTTGGATTCAGAGCTTTATCTTTTTATTCCCCAAGAATTGATGCGTTCTTTTTCAACTCCAAGAAAGATGCAGTTGAGCAAAGAATATATTATATTGACAGTTGTGGGTGGAGGGGGACTTGAAGAGCTGGCAGGTTTTTTAAAGCCTCTTTCCTATACAAAAAAACAGCTGTTCTCCATCCACTGAGTACAGGGTAAGAGGAAACAGGCTTCAATTTGAATAGGAAGTGGGCTGCTGATGTGCAATAATGAGCTGCTAGTGATGTTTTAGGAGTCACCTTATGTGAGATAGAAGGGATGTAAAGAGATAGACGGGATAAAATTTGCAAATTAGCAAAATGTGTAAAAATAATGATTCTGATCTTAAGTGTTTTTCATGCATTCTCCTTTTTTGCACAAGTTTCAAAATTGGAATCAATATAAAAATGAATGTATGTGAGTGAATAAAGTTCCTTGGTTAGCCAATGGCATGTTATTTCAACATGGGAAGAAATATTTCTCTTAGAAGTAGTAGTTCAGTCTTACTAATTTTGGAAAAAACGATTATTAGATGGTGAATTCAGCTAGATTTCAAATACTAAAATGAGTTCTTTCTCCTTTCTCTTTCTCTGTCCATCTCACTTCCTCCCGCACCACCACCAGTTTGTTCTCAGGTAGTGCTTTTGCTGGAGAATTAATAAAAAAGCAATCACCTGGCAGAAATAATGGTACTATTCTTAATAAAATGATTGTTTCTAATTGGACAGGGTCTTAGATTTAGCACCTTTTAAAAAATATAGGGAGGAAGGGCTGAAAAATGCGACATAGTAATACCATTTTTTTCACTGTAAAATAAAAGCACAGTTCACATCAATACTTTTGATTCAGTCTTTCTCAGTAAATCACTTCTTTGTCTCCTGTAATACTTTTGTAGGTAGTATAAAACTTATATAAGTGCAATTAAATTTTATGCCTTTCTAATTTTTGTGACTAAAATATTGTAAAATTCTATTCATAGCATCCAATAAGTTGGCATTGAAGTGAACTGAGAATATGGGCATTCATGTGTCTTGATTAAGCTACAGTGTCCAGCAGGTCCAGGAGCCAGAAGATCTGCCTTCATGTTCTGACTCTATTTCTTACTGACTGGGAATCTTGGGCAAGTTACTCAGTTTCTGAATCTTTGCATTCTTATCTGTAAAATGCACTAGTTCATATGTGCTGTAATTCTAATGTGCTGTACAGAGGGAAACAGTTTTATTTATTTTAAAATAAGTAATTCTGCAAATAAAATTAAGAAATACATGATCTTAACTAGGTTCGGTGATTTTTTTAAATTGTGCTTTAAGTGAAAGTTTACAGTTCAAGTCAGTTTCTCATATAAAAATTTATGTACACATTGTTATGTGACCCTAGTTGCTCTCCCTATAATGTGACAGCACACTCATCCTTTTCCACCCCAGATTTCCTTTGTCCATTCAACCAGCTCCTGACCCTCTCTGCCTTCTCATCTCGCCTCCGGACAGGAGGTGTCCGTTTAGTCTCATGTATCTACTTGAGCTAGGAGGTATTCTCTTCATGAGTATCATTTTATGTCTTAAAGCCCAGTCTAATCATTGTCTGAAGAGTTGGCTTTGGGAAAAGTTTCAGTTCTGGGCTAACAGAGAGTCCGGGGACCATGTCTTCTGGGGTCTCTGCAGTCTCAGTCAGACCATTTAAGTCTAGTTTTTTTTTTTTTTTCTTTTAACTAGAATTTGAGTTCTGTACCCTACTTTTCTCCTCCATCAGGGACTCTGTTGTATTCGCTGCCGGGGCAGTCGTTGGTGGTAGCTGGGCACCATCTAGTTCTTCCGGTCTCAGGATGATGCAGTCTCTGGTTTATGTGGCCCTTTCTGTCTCTTGGGCTAATGTTTTCCTTGTGTCTTTGGTGTTCTTCATTTTCCTTTGCTCCAGGTGGGTTGGGACCAATTGATACATCTTCGATGGCTGCTCGCTAGCTTTTAAGACCCCAGACGCCACTCACCAAAATGGGATGCAGAACATTGTCTTGATAAACTTTGTTATACCAATTGACCTAGACATCTCCCGAAACCATGGTCCTCAGTTACCCCCGACCCTGCTACCCTATCCCTCAGAGTGTTTGGTTGTATTCAGGAAACTTCTTAGCTTTTGGTTTAGACCAGTTGTGCTGACTTCCCCTGTAGTGCGTTTTTCCCTTCACCTGAGATCATTCTTATCTACTATCTAGTTAGTGAATACCCCTCTCCCTCCCTCCCTACCCTCATAACCATTAAAGAATGTTTTCTTCTGGGTTTAAACCTTTTTCTGAGTTCTTAGAATAGTGGTCTCATACAATATTTGTCCTTTTGGGACTGACTAATTTCACTCAGCATAATGCCTTCCAGATTCATCCATGTTATGTTTCACGGATTCATCCTTGTTCTTTATCGTTGCATAGTATTCCATAGTTTGTATGTATTATAATTTGTTTATCCATTTGTCTGTTGATGGACACCTAGGTTGTTTCCATCTTTTTCCTATTGTGAACAGTGCTGCAGTGAACATGGGTGTGCATATATCTACTCGTGTGATGGCTCTTGTTTCTCTAGGATATATTCCAAGGAGTGGGATTGCTGGATCGTATGGTACTTCTATTTCTAGCTTTTTAAGGAAGCGCCAAATTGATATGGTTTGGTGATTCTTTATCAACTACCTTTGGCAACTAAATATTCATTTGTTATGGACAGTTGTGAATAACATGTGAATTATATATTATATAAACACATGGCCTGTGGTTAACTCTCAGTGGTTATTTACATTTACCCCCTGGTAAAACCTTGAAATATGACTGATTAAAGGCTGATCTACTTAATAGGAATGCATTTAATGTGTCTAGGTACAAACTGGACTACCAAATATTAGGTAGTAGAGTTCATTGGGATTGTAATATTAAAATAAATCAAAACCAAACCAGTTGCTGTTGAGTCAATTCTGACTCATAGCGACCCTATTATAATAGGTAAAAATAATTTGTAAATATGTGAAGCATTTTTAATTACATAGCTTCATCTAAAATGGCAGTCTGTTTAATTAATAATAGTTTGTTTTTTAAAGTATTTTGACATACCCCCTTCAATCTTGTGTACATTTATAAATTTCCGTATTGTAAAATGTAGTTCAGAAGTTTGAATTTATATATCCTTTATAAATGTGGCTTGAGGTACTAAGATTCTACTCTGAATTTGTTGTTAATAGATTTGATTTTTCAGGTTTTTTTTTTTTGTTTTTAGTATTTGGGCTGTGCCTGAAAGGACACCCTTAACTATTTTCTCAGCTGTTGTTTTTCCATTTTGTCTTTGCTTTTGAGAATATTCTGCATGTAAGTTTTTTCAATTGACATGAGACCCTTGAACTACATTGGTACATCTGTCTTTAATCAGTCTTGCCTATAAATTTTACGCAAGTTTAGAAATTCTACTGTCTTTGTTTTTTAGTGCAAACAAAGGCAGGGCCAGACCTAAATTAAAAATTAATAGCTTAAAACTTAGAGAAGTTGAATAATACTGCATCTCTGTTTTTGTCTGTTTTATTCAGACATCTCTGTTTTTGTCTGTTTTAGATCAGATATCTTTATTCAGATATCAGCACTAGTTTTTTTGTATGTATCCCTTTTGTATTTATCACATATTTATCTGGGCTTAACACTTGAAAATAATATGAACCATAATAATAAAGCATAATGTACTAATTTATTATTAGACTAGAAATCTCTTGATTATTGAGCTGATAGCAAAAAATGATGGATTTTGAATTAATGTCAAAATATAAATTCCTAGTTCCCTACAGTCTCTAACAAATCGTTTAAAGCCACCCTAGTTCCCAATTGTTAACTAAGGATTTTTTTTAATACTCTTTAGTGTTTTATTTTAATAAGGGCTAATGTCTTACTTTTTTCAATATGGAAGAATGCATGTTTTGTTTATAAGGCATTATAAATTAAATAGAATAGAAGCTTACTTGTTCATATTAATTTACAATTTCTAGCCAGAAAGGATGTAGAAATTGTAAGGAGCAGACAAACCAAAAAAGACAAACCAAACCCATTGCGGTCGAGTTGATTCCTACTCATAGCGACTGTATAGGACAGGATAGAACTGCCCCATAGGGTTTCCAAGGCTGTAATCTTTACGGGAGCCAACTGCCACATCCTTATCCTGAGGAGTGGCTGGTGAGTTTGAACTGCTGACCTTTTGGTAAACAGCCAAATGCTTAACCACCTTGCCACCAAACCAAAAACCAAACCCGTTGCCGTCGATTCGATTCCAGCTCGTAGTGACCCTATAGGACAGAGTAGAACTGCCCCATATGGTTTTTAAGGAGCAGCTGGTGGATTCGAACTGCTGACCTTTTGGTTAGTAGCCTTAGCTCTTAACCACTGAACTCCCAGGGCTCTACTTTGCCACCAGGCCTCCAAAACTGTAGCAGTTTATGTATGGTGTCAAGCAGTTCCACACTTGTACTTCTTACTGAGTATCTTAACTTATCTAGTGCTGCTATAACAGAAATGCCACACGTGGATGGCTTTAACAAAGAGAAATTTATTCTCTCACAGTCTAGGAGGCTAGAAGTCCAGATACAGGGCGACAGCTCCAGGGAAAGCCTTTCACTCTCTGTTGGCTCTGGAGGAAGGTCCTTGTCCACAAATCTTCCCTAGTCGATGAGCTTCTGAGCGCAGGGACCCTGGGTCCAAAGGTTACGCTATACTCCCGGCACTTCTTTCTTGGTGATATAAGGTCCCCCTGCCTCTCTGCTTGCTTCTCTCTTTTATATCCCAAGAGAGATTGGATTAAGACACAATCAAATCTTGTAGATTGAGTCTTGCCTCATTGACATAACTGCCACTAATCCCATCTCATTAACATCATAGAGGTAGGATTTACAACACATAGGAAAATCACATCAGATGACAAAATGGTGGACAATCACACAACATTGGGAATCATGGCCTAGCCAAACTGATACATATATTTTTGAGGGACAATTCAACCCATGACACTGAGGTAAAAGAGAGCATTGCTGTATACTAATTGATGTTTATAGTGATGACCGTGGTTAATTAAGGGTAAATATAATTTACATTCTTTAGGAAAGTTAAAAAATCCTACATATTTTGAAAATATTTTTTTCACTAGTAGTTAAAATAAAGCTAGTTTTAATGCTAATCAGATAAGGGAATTTTTCCAAATATTTGAAGCTTATCTGAAGCCCCTTGTTCTTGAGGATGAGATATTAAAGACAGAGGAGGGGCCACTATTGTGATTGTACAAGACATTGATGAGCCATCTTTTTTGTAGACTACGTGGTTCGTCCCCATCCTCAAACCGGTTCCCTTGGTCTCTATTCTCTATGTTTTTATTAGATAGGTGTCTTGCTGTATTTTCAGAGTAATTTTATTTACTTACTTGACCAATAAGTCAGTATCTGACTTCTCAGTTACACTGCTTCTTATAGTACGTGCTTGTGATATTGTTATCTCATAGACCATATCATTCTTTCTTATCTATTTCATTATCTTCCTACAGTCTGCCTTCTAATCCCAATATTGACAGTGCACTTTTATTAAAGGTCATTAAGCAATGTAACAGTGATTAAGAGTGAGGGTTTTGAAATGAGAGATACAGTTTGAATTCTGCCCCACAACTTTGACTCTGTGATCTTTGGGGAGGTACTTTATAATCCAGGGGCTGTAAGACCTCTCTTCTGGTCTTGTTGTCAGAATTAAATTAGCTAGTCTTTATAATGTGCTTACTATAGGTCTGGCACAAAAAGGTTATTGTTTTTAATTACTGCCAAACTCTGATAATTTTATACCATTACTTCATTACCTGGTTTCCTCAACTAGTTTGTAAATGAAAACTTTTGACTTTTGGTATGGAAGCTCATAGGAGGGTCTCCTCAAAGACAGAGGAAAAGGGGACATCAAGGAAGGCTTCCTGAAGGTGATCGCAACTGAGCTTAATTTTGAGGAATAAAGTAAAAGTACTTTTGAGAGGAGCCTATTTAGGCCGTATCTGTGGTATGTCTTTGTACTACTGACCTGGCCAGTATGAGCCTCAATATCTTTGTCTATAAGTTTATGACATTTATCAGCATACATTTCGCTTGCCTTCAGGTGTTCTCTGTTAATAATAATACTGCGAGAAATGTCACTGTACATTTGTACACTTGTACATTTGCCCATGTATTTTGATAGGACTAGATTCATATATGAAACATAGCAACAATTGTGAGGACGCTGCAGGACGGGGCAGTGTTTTGTTCTGTTGTACATAGGGTCACTGTGAGTTGGAACCAGCCTGATAGTACCTAACAACAACAGATTCATAGAAAGGAAATTGCTGAGTTAAAGGGTATGTGCATTTTAAATTTTGTGATAGATAGATAGTTGAGTCAACTCCGAGTCATGACACCCTTAGGTACAACAGAATGGAACATTGCCTGGTCCTGCGACATCCTCATGATTGCCGGCACGTTCACGTCCATCGTTGCCCGTGGCTATTGTACCAGTCCATCTCACCGAGGGTCTCCCTCCCTGGCCCTCTACTTCACGACGTGATGTTCTTCTCCAGCTATTGATCCCGTTGGATGATGTATCCAAAGCAAGCAAGTCAGGCAGGGTTCTGTTGTGATCCGTAAGGTTTTCTTTGGCTCATTTTTGGAAGTAGATCACCAGACCTTTCTTCCTAGTCTGACTATGTCTGGAAGCTCTCCTGAAACCTGTCTACCAGGGGTGACCCTGGTAGTATTTGAAATACCTGTCACGTATCTTCCAGCATCACAGAAACACGCAAGTCACCACAGTACACCAAACTGACAGACGGGTGGTGTAAATTTTGTTATGGTGTTGTTAGTTGCTGCCAGATCACCATCAGAAAAAATTATATCGGTTTACAGCTTTCACAACAATGGGTTAGTGCCCATTTCTTTGTACCCATAATAGTGAATGTTTAAAACTGAAAGTTTTAAAAAGTTATTTAGTATCAACATTGTTTTGATTCCTTCTCTTAATAACACCAAAGGGAGTTAAATATACTTGCTTCCTAAAGTAAAGAATTAATGAGATTACATTTTTTAGTTAAAATATTTTCAGCACTTTTGAAACTTAGAAACTGTTGTTTCATAATGGAGTTTTATAATTTTTTTCTATGGATTAATAACTTTATATATTTTGAAGAGTAATTCAAAGTCAGAATACACAGAAATCGTATACCCTGCTTCCCACCAGCTGCAGGAAGAAAAGGCTTCCTGAATTCTTACTCTTTTTTTTTTTAAATATGAGCTAGAGATATGAATTGGAAAGAAAACATTCTTAAAGTAGCTCGGGAACCTTCTAATTTTGCCAGCTTTTTTCTACCTTTATATGACTTTATTACCTCCATCTGTAGTAGCCACTTGGTCTGGTCTGTGGAAATGGCTGAACCAGAAACAAATTTATGTATCAAAGTGGAACATGTATGTTTCTTTGGTTGCTTTTATATTTATTATTTTTACAACATGTACTTTAATAAATCATACATTTTCTTCCATCTATTTAAAATATCCTATGATTCATATACATGTATCAATCTAGATTTTATATTTTAAAATTTTTCTGCTGTGAATTCTGTTTGTACACATTATTTCATCAGGTCTCTATAGCCAGAGATTTTGCGTGAATTATGAATGGTGTCTCTTTATTAAATTCAATGGCTAATACTGAAGAAAGAAGATAAGGAAAAGAATAAGCTGAAGAGAAGGGAGAAGAATTGAAAGAAAGAAAGCAATCTAGGCAATTTAAAATCATTTTTCCTTTTCATCTCCAAAAGTAGAAAACTAACATTTTGTCATGTCCCGTGAGGATTTGATTGTTATCTAGAATAATATTTTTTTAGTCAGTACCTTGCGGCTAAAACAAAGTGCAGACTTGAAATTAATGTTGAAGTTATTCAGGGTGGTTATTTGTCTGAATTATTTTCAGTTGCTTTGTTTTCCCTCTCAATTTGGAACTTTGAGCTTGGTATATAAAAGTGTAGATCTTTTTCTTTTTGATATATTTTAATGATTCTTTGTATTTTTTAATTAGCTTTTCTTTTTTTCTTTATGATCTTTTAAGTCTTTATTGTAGACTAATATTTCTCTTCCTGTGATTAATTTAGTCAGACTTTATTTATATTAGAAGGAACATTTTTTATTTGGAGACTCAGCTTGCCTTTCAAAGAAAAAGTGGTAATTACAACAACAAGGAATTTTTTTTGCTAGGTTCCTTTTTTTTTTCTTCCCTCCCCTTTTTCAGCTTAGGATGAATCTTCTTTTGTGGTGACAAATAGCTGCTTCAGAGGTTGGCAAGGAGAACTTCCTCCAGGGACTCTCATAAAAGTGTTGTGGCAGCTATGTGGCAGCTATCTGATTCAGCTGCTTAGAAAGCTGACTGAAAGTTGCCTTATTTGTCTGGCAAGGGTCAGAAGCCCAAACCTGCTTTTTTCCCTGAGGAGGATTAAGCTGAGATGGGACCAACCATGAAAGCTTCTGTAGTGTCAGTGTGAAATAGGGCAATCCCAAGGCATAAATTTAAATTTTGTACTCCAAAGCAAATTTGCAGACACAGTAAAGAAGGGGGTTCTTAATGGTAAACATAGGTTTGGGCAGTATTTATACTCATACTCAACTTCTTAAGTGACAAATAGCTAAAGAGAGAAACTTCTCCTTTTCTTTTTGTTGTGCTTTAAATGAAAGTTTCCAGTTCAAGTTGGTTTCTCATACAAAACTTTATACCTACACTGCTGTGTGACCCTACTTGCACTCCCCATACTGTGACAGCACACTTGTTCTTTCTATCCCAGATTTCCTGTGTCCATTCAACCAGCTCCTGTCCGTTTCTGCTCTCTCATCTCGCCTCCAGACAGAGCTGCCAGTATAGACTCATATATCTACTTGGGCTAAGAAACACACTCTTCATGAGTATCATTTTATGTCCCATAGTCCAGTCTAATCTTTGTCTGAGGAGTTGGCTTTGGGAATGGTTTTAGTTTTGGGCTAACAGAGAGTCCGGGGGCCATGCCTTCCGGAGTCCCTCCAGTCTCACTCAGACCATTAAGTCTGGTTTTTTTTTTTTTTTACTAGAATTTGAGTTCTGCATCCCACTTTTTTCCTGCTCTGCCAGGGACTCTGTTGTGTTCCCTGTCAGGGCGGGCATTGGTGGTAGTTGGGCACTATCTAGTTCTTCTGGTCTCAGGATGATGCAGTCTTTGGTTTATGTGGCCCTTTCTGTCTTTTGGGCTAATATTTTCCTTGTGTCTTTGGTGTTCTTCATTTTCCTTTGCTCCAAGTGGGTTAGGACTGGTGATGCATCTTAGATGGCCACTCGCTAGCTTGAAGACCCCAGACGCCACTCACCAAAATGGGATGAAGAACATTTTCTTTTAAACTTTGTTATGCCAAATGACCTAGATATCCCCTGAAACCATGGTCCCCAGACCCCTGCCCTTGGTACTCTGTCCCTTGAAGTGTTTGGTTATATTCAGGAAACTTCTTAGTTTTTGGTTTGGTCCAGTTGTGCTGACTTCTCCTGTAGTGTGTGTTGTCCTTCTCCTCACCTAAGATAATTCTTATCTCCTATCTAGTTAGTGAATACCCCTCTCCCTCCCTCCCTACCCTCGTAACCGTCAAATAATGTTTTCTTCTGTGTTTAAACCTTTTCTTGAGTTCTTATAATAGTGGTCTTATACAATATTTGTCCTTTTGGGACTGACTAATTTCACTCAGCATAATGCCTTCCAGATTCATCCATGTTATGAGATGTTTTGTGATTCATCGTTGCTCTTGATTGTGTAATATTCCATTGTGTGAATATACCGTAATTTGTTTATCCATTTGTCCACTGATGGACACCTAGGTTGTTTCCATCTTTTTCCTATTGTGAACAGTGCTGCAATGAACATGGATGTGCATATATCTACTCGTGTGATGGCTCTTATTTCTCTAGGATATATTCCAAGGAGTGGGATTGCTGGATCATATGGTACTTCTATTTCTAGCTTTTTAAGGAAGCCCTATTTCGATTTCCAAAGTGGTTGTACCATTTTACAGTCCCACCAGGAGTGTATAAGTGTACCAGTCTCTCCACAACCTCTCCACTATTTATTATTTTGTTTTTTGGAATAATGCTAGCCTTGTTGGGGTGAGATGGTATCTCATTGTAGTTTTGATTTGCATTTCTCTAATGGCTAATGATCGTGAGCATTTCCTCATGTGACTGTTAGCCACCTGAATGTCTTCTTTGGTAAGTACCTGTTCACATCCTTTGCCCATTTTTTAATTGGGTTGTTTGTCTTTTTGTTGTTGAGGTTTTGCAGTATCTTGTAGATTTTAGAGATGAGATCCTGATCGGATTTGTTGTATCCAGAATTTTTTCCCCAGTCTGTAGGTTGTCTTTTTTACTCTTTTGGTGAAGTCTTTTGATGAGCATAAGTGTTTGGTTTTAGGAGCTCCCAGTTATCTAGTTTCTTTTCTGGTGTTTCTGCATTGTTACTTATGGTTCGTATTCTGTTTATGCCATGTATTAGGGCTCCTAGTGTTGTCCCTATTTTTTCTTCCATGATCTTTATCGTTTTTGATTTTATATTTAGGACTTTGATCCATTTTGAGTTAGTTTTTGTGTGTGGTGTGAGGTATCTTGTTTCAATTTTTTGCGGATGGATATCCAGTTATGCCAGCACTGTTTCTTAAAGAGACTGCCTTTTCCCCATTTAATGGACTTTGGACCTTTGTCAAATATCAGCTGCTCATAGATGGCTGAATTTATGTCTGGATTCTCAATTCTGTTCCATTGCGCTATGTGTCTGTTGTACGAGTACCAGGCTGTTCTGACTACCATGGCAGTATAATAGGTTCTAAAATCAGGTAGTAGAGGCCTCCCACTTTGTTCTTCTTCTTGAGTAATGCTTTACTTATTCGGGCCTCTTCCCTTTCCATATGAAGTTGGTGATTTGTTTCTCTATTTCCTTAAAAAATGCCATTGAAATTTGGTTTGGGATTGCATTGTATCTGTACATTGCTTTGGGTAGAATTGATATTTTCACAATGTTGAGTCTTCCTATCCATGAGCAAGGTATGTTTTTCCACTTATACAGGTCTCTTTTGGTTTCTTGCAGTACTGTCTTGTAGTTTTCTTTATATAGTTCTTTTTGTCTCTGGTTAGATTTATTCCTAAGTATTTTATCTTCTTGGGGGCTATTGTAAATGGTATTGATTCAGTGATTTCCTCTTCAAAGTTGTCTTTGTTGGTGCAGAGGAATCCAACTGATTTTAGTATGTTTGTCTTGTATCCTGATACTTTGCTGAAATCTTCTATTAGTTCCATTAGTTTTCTTATGGATTCTTTGGGGTTTTCTGTGTATAAGATCATATCGTCTGTAAATAGAGATACTTTTACTTCTTCCTTACTAATTTGGATGCCCTTTATTTCTTTTTCTAGCCTAATTGCTTTGGCTAGGACTGCCAGCATAATGTCAAATAAGAGTGGTGATAAAAGGCATCCTTGTCTGGTTCTCATTCTCAAGGGGAATGCTTTCAGATTCTCTCCATTCAGGATGATGTTGGCTGTTGGTTTTGTATAAATGCCCTTTTTTATGTTGAGGAATGTCCCTTCTATTCCTATTTTGCTGAGAGTTTTTATCATGACTGGATGTTGGACTCTGTCAAATGCCCTTTCTGCATCAGTTTATAAGATCATGTGGTTCTTTTGTTTTATTTATGTGATGGCTTACATTGATTGTTTTTCTAATGTTGAACCATCCCTGCATATGTGGTATAAATCCTACATGGTCATGGTGGATTTTTTTTTTTTTTTTGTATGTTGTTGAATTCTATTGGCTAGAATTTTGTTGAGGCTTTTTTGCGTCTATGTTCATGTGGGATATTGTTCTATAATTTTCTTTTTTTGTGGTGTCTTTACCTGGTTTTGGTATCAGGGTTATGTTGGCTTCATAGAATGAGTTTGGGAGTATTCCATCTTTTTCTGTACTCTGAAATACCTTTAGTAGTAGTGGTGTTAAATCTTTGAAAGTTTGGTAGAATTCTCTGGTGAAACTGTCCAGACCAGGGCTTTTTTTTTGTTGGGAGTTTTTAAATTACCTTTTCAATCTCTTCTTTTGTTATGGGTTTGTTTAGTTGTTCTACCTCTGTTTGTGTTAGTTTAGGTAGGTAGTGTGCTTTTAGAAATTTGTCGAATTTTCTCTAGGTTTTCAAATTTATTAGAGTACGGTTTTCCATAGTATTCCATTATACTTTTAATTTCAGTTGGATCTTTTGTGATATCACCCACCTCATTTCTTCTTCGGGATATTTGCTTCTTCTCCTGTTTTTCTTTTGTCAGTTTGGCCAATGGTTTATCAATTTTATTGATGTTTTCAAAGAATCAGCTTTTGGTTTTGTTAACACCTTCAGTTGTTTTTCTGTTCTCTATTTCATTTAATTCTGCTCTAATTTTTAATATTTGCTTTCTTCTGGTGCCTGAGGGATTCTTTTGCTGCTCTCTTTCTATTTGTTCAAGTTGTAGGGTTAATGTTTTAATTTTGGCCCTTTCTTTTTTTTGGATGTGTGCATTTATTGCTATAAATTGACCTCTGAGCGCTGCTTTTGCTGTGTCCCAAAGGTTCTGGTAGGATGTGTTTTCATTCTTATTTGATTCTAAGAATTTCTTTATTCCGTCCTTAATTTCTTCTGTAACCAAGTAGTTTTTGAGCAAGGTATTGTTCAGTTTGCATGTGTTTGATTTTTTTTCCTTGCTTTGTTTTATGGCTGTATGGTCAGAAAAGATGCTTTGTAATATTTTGATGCCTTGGATTCTGTTAAGGCTTGCTTTATGGCCTAATATGTGGTCTGTTCTGGAGAATGTTCCATGTGCATTGGAAAAAAAAGGATACTTGGCTAATGTGGGTGGAGCGTTCAGTAATATGTCTATGAGATCAAGTTGGTTGATTTTGGCATTTAGATCTTCCGTGTCTTTGTTAAGCTTCTTTCTGGATGTTGTGTCCTTTACTGAAAGTGGTGTGTTGAAGTTTCCTAGTATTAATTTGGAGCTGTCTATCTCTCTTTTCAATGCTGTTAGAGTTTGTTTTATGTAGTTTGGAGCCCTGTGGTTGGGTGTGTGAAGATTTATTATGGTTATGTCCTCCTGGTGTATTGACCCTTTAATCATTGTATAGTGTCCTTCCTTATCCTTTGTGGTGGATTTTACTTTAAAGTCTATTTTGTCAGAGATTAATATTGCCACTCCTGCTCTTTTTTGATTGTTATTTGCTTGATATATTTTTTTCCAGCTTTTGAGCTTTAGTTTGTGTCTAAGGTGTGTCTCTTGAGGCAGCATAAGATGGATTGTGTTATTTTATCCGTTTTGCCACTCTCTGTCTCTTTATTGGTGCATTTAGTCCATTGACATTCAGCGTAATTATTGATAGGTATGACTTTTTTTTTGTCGATGACAGTTTCTTTGTTCCACTGTATTCTATGCTGAGTTGTTTTTCTTTATGGGATTTGTTTTCATTGTTGTTGATTTTGTATTTGCTGAGTCTTTATGTTTTTCTCTTTTTATTTTGATGTGTAGAATTGTTAGTTTTCGTTGTCGTTACCCTAATACTTACGTCTATTTTTCTAAGTTTAAACCAGTCTTTTATTTCTTTATATCACCTTGTCTTCCTCTCCATGTGTAAGATCTATGACATTTTTTGGTCCCTGTTTTTTGTTTCAATGTTGTCATTTTTTACATATTGTTATGTTTGTTTCCCTATTTTCAACGTTTTAGCTTTGATTTGTTTTTATGTCTTCCCTCTCTGGGTTGATATCAGGTTGCTCTGTCCTATGTTCTAGTCTTGGTTTGTTATCTGGATGTTATTGATTTTCTAACCGGAGAACTCCCTTTAGTATTTCTTGTAATTTTGGTTTGGTTTATGCAAATTCCCTAAACTTCTCTGTTTATCTGGAAATGTCCTAATTTCACCATCGTATATGAAAGACAGTTTTGCTGGATATATAATTCTTAGCTGGCAGTTTTTTTCTTTCAAGACTCTATGTATGTCATCCCATTGCCTTCTTGCCTGCATGGTTTCTGCTGAGTAGTCCAAGTTTAGTCTTATGGACTCTCCTTTGTAGATGACTTTTTGTTTATTCCTAGCCACTCTTAAAATTCTCTTTATCTTTGGTTTTGTCAAGTTTGATTATAATATGTCTTGGTGACTTTCTTTTGGTATCGACCTTATGTGGGGTTCAATGAGCATCTTGGATAGATATCTTCTCATCTTTCACGATATCAGGGAAGTTTTCTGCCAATAAATCTTCAACAATTCTTGTGTATTTTCTCTTATCTCCACCTGTTCTTGTATTCCAGTCACTCATAAGTTATTCCTCTTGATAGAGTCCCACATAATTCTTAGAGTTTCTTCATTTTTTAAAAATTCTTTTGTCTGATTTTTCCTCAGGTAAGTTGCTATCAAGTGCTTTATCTTCAGTCTCACTAATTCTGACTTCCATTGCCTCAGTTCTGCTCCTATGACTTCTATTGAGTTGTCTAATTCTGAAATTTTATTGTTAGTCCTTTGGATTTCTGTTTGTTGTCTGTCTGTGGATCCTTGCAGCTTGTTAAATTTGTCATCATGTTCTTCTCTAATCTTCTTAAGTTCCTCTGTTGCTTTGTCTGTGTGTTTCTTGGCTTGTTCTGCATTTTGCATAATCTCCTTCCTGATCTTTTGAAGAGTTCTGTGTATTAATCTTTTGTATTCTACCTGCAGTAATTCCAAGAAGTTCTCTCCCTCTGGAAAATTTTTTGGTTCTTTGTTTTGGGAGCTTTCTGAAGCCATCATGTCTGCCTATTTATGTGATTTGATATTCACTCTCTGAGCCATCAATAAGTTATTATATTTATTTATTTTATGTTGGCTTACTGTGTCCTAGCTTCTTGTCTTGTTTTGTTTTGGTATGACCAAATAGGCTGCTCATCTGAGCATGAATTGGAATGGGCATGAACATGGATCTCTTCTAATTGGTTAGCCAGGTAACTGTCTTCCAAATTTCTTAACATAGATGAGTAAGTGCTTCTAGCATTGCATCTGTTTGTTGAAACATCTCAATTGGTGTTCCATGAATTCCTGGAGGTTTGTTTTCCCCAGTGCCTTCAGTGTAGGTTGAACTACTTCTGTTAGTACAGCTGGTGGTTGATCATATGCTACCTCCTGAAATTGTTGAAAGTCGACGAATTCTTTTTGGTACAGTGACTGTGTATTCCTTCCATCTTTGTTTTTTTTTTTTAATACTTTATTTTTTTGGTTATTGTTATTGAGAATATACACAGCAGAACATACACCAGTTCAACAATTTCTGCCTGTTAATTCAGTGATACTGATTATGTTCTTTTAGTTGTGCAACCATTCTCACCCTCCTTTTCTGAGTTGTTCCTCCCCCATTAACATAAAATCATTGTCCCTAAGTTTCCTTCCTCTTTTGAGTTACTGTTGTCAGTTTGATCCCATATAGGTAGATCGTAAAAGAGCACAATGCTCAAGGCAGACATTCTTTACTAGTTAAGCTAAACAGTTATTTGGCTTTACGAAGACTTCAGGAGATATTTTTGGTTTAAAGGTTAAAGCAGAGCTTCGAACCAATTCAGAATGGTTCAGTCATGGCTGATGGAAACATGGACAGCATACGTGTTGCATAGCAATCAAATCTCTTGTGCATCGGCTTTTGACTGGAGTAGGAAATGGAGTGGTGCCCTGCTCAAAGACGGAGGCCGACCATGTCATTTTGAATGTGTGTCGGCCAACATCCTTGAATGGTGCACAGCTGCCTCTTTCCTGCTCGAGTCAAAAGCATGTTCCCAAGAGTTTTCGTTGCTGTGCAAAATGTATTCTGCCCATGTTTCTGTCAGCCGTGACTGAACTGTTTTGAACTGGTTTGAAGCCCTGGTTTAAAGATTATCTCCCAGCAGTAGTTTCAGGGGATCATCCAGCCTCCATGGCTCCAGAAAGTATGGATTCCATTAGAATTTGAAATTCTGTTCTGCATTTTCCCCATTTTGATCAGAATTCTTCTATAGAATCTTTGATCAAAATGTTCAGTAATGGTAGCCAGGCACCATCCAGTTCTTCTGGTTTCATGGCAAAGGAGTCATATAATTTCATGGTGAAAGGCATATAATTTTAAATTGTAGCATTGGAACGTACTGTATAAGTTCATATATCTTGAAATATGTAAATAATGGAAATTTGGAGCCCCCGCCTTCAGTCTCCATGCAGCTTCTGGTGTGCACGTTTTTTAATCCAAGGGAAACATATAATTGTTTTTCTGACTTCTGTTCCTCATCTCTACCACATTCTCCCTTGTAGCTTCCATTTGTCTCCTCCTCCTCCCTTGTGTTTTGCTGCTTTGTTCTGGAAGTTTGGTTTGGTCTCTGATTTTTACCTTCTTTCTTTCAGTCCCCAAAATTGTTTGAATAAACTAGAGATTAATTTGTTAAAAGAAATCTTTCTGTCACTAAGTGAGGTGATGGAAGACATCCAAAACTCCGCTGGGAGACAGGGGAAGGCAAATCTAAGATTAAAACGCCACATGCAAAATGCGCAGAGTTAATAAACCACATTTGGATAATCTGTAATTGACTATGGTTTATTTTGAAAAATGTCTTTTGCTGATTGAAACTACTAAGTGAACTCTCAAATGCACAAAATTAAGAAAGGTTATTTGTTCATTGTGAGCGCTGTTAATATTTTTGAAAATAAAAAAGCAAATTGTAGAATCAGTTTGTGTTTTAAAAAGAAATAAGTGTCTACTATTTTAAAATATAAATATTTTACCCAGTAGATATGATAATTTTAATAAATATGGGTTTGGGCATATTCTATCAGCGTGATTTTCAAGTGAAAATTTCTTAAACTTAACTATAGGTATTTTAATTTTCTTCAAGTCCTAAGATATGAATAATCTAACCCTACTGCTGTGGAGTCCTTTCCGACTCATAGTGACCTCGTAGGGTTTCCGAGGCTGTAAATCTGTACAGAAGCAGACTGCCACATCTTTCTTATGCAGAACTGCTGGTGGTTTTGAACCGCTGACCTTTTGGTTAGCAGTCAGTTGCTTTAACCACTGTGCCACCAAGGCTCCTTGAATTATCTAAAGCAAGATTAAAAATCAGTCCATTCTATAATTACTTATTAACTATTAGCCTAGAAAAGGCTTCATATAATTTATAACCATGTCTGTAATCAAGGAAATCCTATCTAGTTCCTGAAGAACAACACTTATAGTTCATTTCGTAATGAACATTTATGGTTCATTTTAAGTAAAATTTAGCAAAACATTTGAGGATTCAGTATACAGTAATGTTTAAAATAATTTTGTAATATGTCAACATATGAATGGCATTTATAAAATTCACAAATATGAGCCTTAGTTCTTAAAGAGTCCACAGTGTGGTTATATTAAATATAATTTCTCTAACAGAAAAATATGAATTATGTGCTAGATAATGAAAATGCTTACTATTTTTCCTTCTGAATATTAATATCCTGTGACATAGAATAAAAGTAAAGAAAGGACTATTTTTTAGAGTCACAAAAAAGGAACATTTTTCTTCTATACTAATGCTGGGATCCTGGTCTTTCTCATTTGCTAATCCATCCATTTTCACTGAGTGATGTATCAAGCATTTAGCAAAAGACGTTTGAATGAGAAGTGCTCTTTATTATAAATAATATTTCTATAGGCATTCAAACTAGCTGTTATGAATTATTATATAATATTTTAAAATTATCAATAATGTGCACTGAAGAAAGCTTTAAGTGCATCCCATAACCATAGTGTTCGCAGCTTTCAGTGTGCTACCAGTCTAGGGCACCAGACCTTGAAATGCTCTTGACTTGTAAAACTAAAATTTGTATTGTTCCTAACGGATTCATGACTGCCCTATTGAGTGTATCTAGGAGACCCACTTAGGGTCTGAAACCACTGCAAGAGACGGGCTGTCTGTGTCATTTGCTTCTCAAGCAAATGACAATCCTTCCCAGCTGAATGTTCCTACCAGTCAGAGAACAATGTCTGCCTGGAAATCTGATTGGAAGGAAACTATTTGTACTTTTAAAAATACTATTTTAAAGTTTTTTTTTTTAATTGTCAAAGTAGTAGATATTCATATTTTTGTAGTAGTATCCCTTGGTACTGTTTTTGGAAAATCCAGACAAATAGTAAGAGGAGAAAAGAAAAAAAAAAAAATTCTGGTAGTCTTACCACTTAAAGAAAGCCACTGATAATATTTAGTCTCCACAAAAATCTCTTCCCTGTTTCTGGTTACTGGGATCATCATTGTCTTCATCGCCAGAGCAGAAATCTGGCTCATCTTTGATTAGTTACATTCAGTGAGTCTTCCTAGCTCTGTGTCCACTGTGGCTCTTGAATTTGTCCAGACCCTCAACTCCTGATTCATTCATTTTTACAGTCCTTGTCTTAGATATCAAATATTAAAATAATCTTCTCTGCTTAGTCTTTCTGTTTCTATTCCTTTTACTCCTTTATTCTTCACATGATTAGTAGATTTATTTATCTAAAAAACAAATCTGTTCATATCACTATGCTTAAAACCATTCTGTGTCTCTGAATATTTTAAAAGAGTGGGCAACATAAGCAAATAAAACATATTATGTTAGCCTCATCTATGGCCTCACAAGGTACTTTATATATAAATTATACTAAATAATTTGAATTTTCCCCTAAATATACCACATATTTCCAAACATCAGTGTCCTTGTTGATGCTATTTTTTCTGTGCCTAGAAATCTTTTTTCTTTCTGCCTTTCTTGCTACAAAAGTGTCTCTTAACTTTCACAACATAACTTAGGGATTATTTTTCTTGGGAAACATTTTTACAATGCCCCAGGTAAAATTACTTATTTTCTGGTGTTCCAGGGGGAGCTAATTATACTGCTTTATAACGCTTGCCATATTGTATTACACTTAGTTGCATACATAATGTACTCATCTGCTTTCTAGTTAGTTAAGGGAGGTATAGATAACCCTGTGATTCGGAATCACAAGATGGTTTTAACTGTTAAAAGGTAATTCCAGGGAAGCAAATTTTGTTTCTCACCTGTATGACTTTCTCTATTGCTTCAGTTATTTTGTCGACTTTGCAATTCTTTTACATACGGTATTATTGATTCTCTCTATGTATCCATTCCTCTATGCCAAAATATCTGAAACGTTTTGAAGTTGTTTTTAGGAGAACAAAGGGGTGAGTGTCTTTTTGAAAAATAGTCTAGGACCCTCAAGACTTGCTTTGGGTTTCTTGGTGCTACCCTGACTGCTACCTCTGTTCAAAAACTGATTACCAGTTTCTAAAAGAGGCCCTGATTTTGTTAAAATTACTCAGTTCATCTATTCAGTGTTAAAAGTTGGCAGTACTGTACATTAGCATTCAGGAATCTGTCCAAAGCGTTTTGAATATGTTATCGCTGTGTTTATTTCCATAGAATTTAGCAAGATAATTCAACCAAGAAGTTAATGAGAAAGACAAAAAGAAGTTGAAGTTAACTCATAAATAGGTATCATAGCTTTGGAAGGTGCTAGATTACTGATTCATTATTCTGAGAAGTTATTAAAGGGAAAGAATCAAACATTTATCCCTTTTTTCCTATAAACTGCATTTCAAGGTAACTAAATAGTTAACTAGGGAAAGTCCTTTTTAGAAGAATCCTAGATAATAAATGCAGATAGAATGATAGAATTAGCAAATCACCTTTAGGTAACTCCTAAGAAAATAATGGAGAATGATCATTGGGTGAATCAGGCTGGCAACACTTAAACACAGTACTGCATTTTAATGCAAATAATGCATGCCTTCTACCTTTGTTTGGGGACTGCTCCCTCCCCAGGTGCCACCTGGGCTCCTGTATTAGGTATACTGAGCAATTTTGTTGCTAATTTTGTTAGAGGAGTCCTGGTGGCAAAATTAAGAGCTCAGCTGCTAACCAAAAGGTGAACAATTTGAATCCACCAGCCGCTCCTTAGAAAGCTTATGGGGTAGTTCTACCCTGTCTTATAGGGTTGCTGTGAATTGGAATCAACTTGACGGCAACGGGTAATTTTATTAGATGGATAATAGCATTGTGGTGTATTTAGAAAAGACATTGTTAACTATAATGGTACATTCTTTACTATTTATGGGTGAAATGAAATAATGTCTAGGGTTGCTTTAAAGTGCTCCCTACCCAAAGCATCTCAGTTTTAAAGTAACTAGATTGGTGAATGGACTGTATCCTGTAGACAATTTTTCATACATATTATTTATGTGGAGTTTTTCTTAGTTATCTGGGCAGCAGTGAATTTGAAATTATATTTCCTGGCACCTATCTGAAATCCAGATCCTCTATGTAATTGATTAAGTCTTAACTAGTATTCTAACATTTGTGTATGCGTGTGTGTGTGTGTGTGTGTGTGTGTGTGTGTGTGTGTGTGTGAAAATTGAAACGGCTAATGAGGACAGGCCATTTCTTCTAATTTGAGCTAAGCCAAGGGAGTACTCATGGGCAAAGCCAAAATTGTCCACAAAATAATTTTAATTACTGTATTAGCTTTCTATTGCTGTTTTAACTTACTGCCACAGATTTCGCTGCTTAAAACAACAGATGTTTATTATCTCATGGTTTCCACGGGTCAGGTTTCTGGGCACAGTTTAGCTGAGACCTCTGCTCAGGGTCTCACAAGGCTGCAATTCAAGGTGTTGGCCAGGGCTGGAATCTCATTTGAGGCTTGGAATGCTCTTCCAAGCTCACATGGTTGTTGGCTGAATTAATTTCCTTGCAGCTATAGAGGTCATAGCAGCTTGCTTTTTTCAACGCCAGCAGGAGAAAGAGTTTCTGCCTTCTGTCTCTGACCTCTACACCCTCTCTTAAAGGGCTCACCTGATTAGGTAGGCCCACTCAGGATAATCTCTCTTTTGATTAACTTCAAGTCAACCAGTTATGGACTTTAATAACATCTGCAAAATCTTTTCACCTTGGCCATAAAATAACAATCCTTTGCCATAATCCATTGACTGGAAACAAGTTACAAGTCCCACCCACACTCAAGGGGAGAAGATTTATACAAGTGCATGGGTCATTCAGGCTCATTTTAGAATTTTGCCTACCAATATTATATTATCACCTATTTTAAACATTTTTTTAGAATTATGTATTTTGTTTGTTATTACACAGACAACATTAATGGCACTTGAAGTAGAAGGGGAAAAAAAAAAGTCCCCCATAATCCTGCCAACAATGAATCAAAATAGTGTGTAACCGCCACTACAATCAAGATAAGAATATTTTTTGTGCCCTTTTGTAATCCAGCCTTCCCCCTACATCCCAGTCCCTTGTCCCTGACAAGCACTCGTCTTTTTTCTGTCCATATAGTTTTACTTTTTCTAGAATGTCATGATGGAATAATACATTATTTTTTGGGTCTGGCAGCTTTCACTTAGCATGATACATTCGAAGTTGTATAGTAAAGGAGTAGCCTTGCCAGAAGAAAGATTTGGCCCCTGCCCAGCACCTGGGAGGTAACCTCTAAACCCTTGGGACATCCTGCCTAGTAAGGGTGTCTGTGTTTACCTGGGGACTTTGGGCCATGCCAGATAGTTTGTGCTAACAGTGTGACTTATGGTGGAGGCCTTGGGCTACGTGGTATCAGCTTGACCTCTGGAGGGCCTGAAAACTAAGATCTGCCATGCAGATGGTCAGCCATACCTATGTGACACTCCCGATAGAAACCATGGACTCCAAGGCTTGGATGAGCTTCCCTGGTTGGCAATATTCTGTGTGTGTTGTCATATATCATTGCTGGGGAAAGAAGCCCTGTGAGCATGACTGTACTGGGAGAGGATACGAAGCTTGCACTTGGTATCTCCTGGACTCTGCCCTGCGCTCTTCTTTACTGATTTTAATCTGTATCTTTTCACTGTAATAAACTGTGTCCATGAGTATAGAGACTTTCCTGAGTTCTTTGAGTCCTTCTAGTGAATCACTGAACCCGAGGGTGGCCTTGGGAACACCTGAACTGCAGAGGTTAATTCATATCATTGTATGTAATAGTTCTTTTTAATAGTTTAATAGTTCTTTAATAGTTCTTTTCCATTGCTGAGTAGCATTCCATTATATGGATGTATCACAGTTTGTCCATTCCCCAGTGTAGGGACAGTTTTGGTTGTTTCCAGGTTTTGGCAATTACAAATAAAGCTGCTATAAACATTCAGGTACAGGTTTTTGTGTGAACAGGTTTTTTGTTTTTGTTTTTTTTTTATTGTGGTAAAATACATGTGACAAAACATTTTGAACATAGGTTTCTGTTTCACTTGAGTAAATACCTAAAAATGGGATTGCTGGGTCACATGGAACATGTATGTTTAACTTTATTAGAAACTGCCAAACTGTTTTGCAAAGTGGCTGTACCATTCTACATTTCTTCTAGCACTGTATGAGAGTTCTAGTTCCTCATACTCACTAGTTTTTTATTTTTAATTTTAGCCTTCTTGGTGTGTAATGGTATCTCATTGTGGTTTTAATTTGCCTTTCCTTAATAACTAAGGATGTTGAGCATCTTTTCATGTGCTTATTTGCCATTTGTCTATCTTTGTAAAGTACCTGTTCAAATCTTTTGCCTATTTTTTCAAAAAAAACTGGGTTGTTATTTTATTATTGAGTTTTGAGAGTTATTTAAATATTCTAGATATTCCTGCTTTATCAGATATGTGTTTTGCAAATATTTTCTCCCAGTCTGTGACTGTAGTTTTTGGAGAGCAGTTTTTAATTTCAATAATATTTAATTTTTTTTATTTTATGAATCATGCTTTTGATGTTTTATCTAAGAAATCTTTACCTCCCCTTATGTCAGGAAGATTTTCACCTATATTTTCTTCTAAAAGGTTTTTAGTGTTATAATGTACATTTAGGTCTGTGATACATTAAGAGTTAATTTTAGCATGCGGCATGAGGTTTGGGTCGAAGTTCTTTTTTTTTTTTTTTTTTTTTAGCATATGGCTATCTAGTTGTTCCAGCACCATTCTCTGAAGAGACTATGCTTTCTCCGTTAAACTGCATTTATACATTTGCTGAAAATCAATTCACATATACGTGTGGGTCTATTTCTGGACTCTGCTTTGGTCTGTTAATCTATGTATCTATCCTTTTGTCAATATCATGCTGATTTGTTTACTTAGCTTTATAGCTAAGTCTTGAAATAAGATATGATTCCTCCAAGTTTTTTTTTTTCCTTTTTCAAAATTGTTTTGGCTATACCAATTGCCTTATGATTTCAGATCATCTTGTTGATGTCAACAAAAAAATTCATGCTGGCATTCTGATTGTGCTTGTTTGAATCTAAATACCATTTTGGGGATAATTGCCGTCTTAAAAATTAAGTCTAATACATGCACACGGTATATCTCTCAACCTGTCTTTTGGAGTTTTCTTTCATTCATCAGAGTTTTGTAATTTTCAGCACTTTTTTGTTATATATATTTTGGTGCTTTTGTAAATGGTAGTTTTGTAAATTTGGATTTCTTATTGTTTCTACTCTACAGAAATGTAATTAATGTTTGCATATTGATCTTGTATCCTGAAATTTTACTAAACTCATTTATCAGTTATAGGAGCTTTCTTGAACATTCTTTGCAATTTTCTATGTAAACAATCATGTCGTCTGTAAAAACAGATAGGTTTATATCTTCCTTTTCAACTGTTTGTCTTTTATTTATTTTTTTCTTGTCTCTTTGTTCTTGCTACGACTTCAGGTATGCTGTTATTGGATAAGAGTGATGAGAGCTGACATCCTTTCCTTGTTCTGGGCCTTTGGAGGAATATGTTTTGTTTTTTACCAATTACTAGTATGATGTTAGCAGTAGATTTTTAGCACATACACTTTATCAGGTTGTTGAAGTTACCTTTTATTACTGATGTGCTGAGAATTCTGTGAGGAATAGTTGTTGGATTTTTTAAAATGCTTTTTAAAATTTTAATCTGTTGATTAAAAAAACCCAAAATCAAACCCATTGCTGTCAAGTTGATTCTGACTCCTAGTGACCCTTTAGGACAGAATAGAACTGCCCCACAGGGTTTCCAAGGTTGTAATCTTTACTGAAGCTGAGTGCCACACCTTTCTGCTGCAAAGTGGCTGGTAGGTTTGAACCAACGACCTTTTGGTTAGCCGCCAAGCACTTAGCCACTGTATGAAATCTTTATGGAAGCAGACTGCCACATCTTTTGCCCACATAGCAGCTGGTGGGTTTGAATTGCCGACCTTTCAGTTAGCAGCCAAGTGCTTAACCACTGTACCACCAGGTCTCCTTAATCTATTGATACCATCATATTTTTAGTCTGTTGATCTGGTTAATTATACTGATTGCTCTTTGAATGTTGAATCAAACCTTGCCTTCCTGGGAGAAAATCCTGTTGTTGTGATGTATAGGCAGTGCCCAGATTACAAATGTCTGACTTACTGATAACTCATACTTAAGAATGGACTGCCGTAAAGCCTATTGTATTAAAAAATGGAGTTAAATATATACCGTGGTTCATAATAACGAACACACACCCTACTTTGTGACCGCTCATGAAAACATTGCATGGTTTGGAAGTGTTTCTTAAGTGTTTTATATGCATAGAAAGGTAAAATGTATACTAAGACAAGAGACACCTGCAAACATCCATTAATAATCGGAATGTGGAATGTACAAAGTATGAATCTAGGAAAATTGGAAGTCATCAAAAATGAAATGGAATAAAGATCAATATCCTAGGCATTAGTGAGCTGAAATGGACTGGTAGTGGCCATTTTGAAGGGAACAATCATATGATCTACTATGCTGGGAATGACAATTTGAAGTGGAATTGGTCTCTATACGTTTCTTTTAGTGCAGCTCTGCTGGTGATGAATTGTCTCAGCCTTTGTCTGAAAAAATTCTTTATTTTGTTATTTTTTTTCCTTTCTTATTATGTTATTTTTGAAAATTATTTTTTAAAGGGTATAGAATTCTCAGTTCATAGGGTTTTCTTTCAGCACTTTAAAGATACCATTCTACTTTTTTTCTGTCATACCTATTTTCTGACAGGAAGTCTGCTATAATTTTCATATTTGTCCCTCTGTATGTAATGTTATTTCCCTCTTCCTGACTATCCCTGATTTTCTTTCTTTGTTTATTTTTTAGAAATCTGAAGGTATTGTATATAGGTCTTTTGGGCCTGTTTGGACTTCTCTGAGTTTTTTGGTCTAATTATGTTTTTAAATTATTTTTGGAGAAAATTACTGAGTTTTATCTCTTCAAATATTTTACCTGCAATGTTCTTTCTCTCTCCACTTTAAGAGCTCTCAGCAACAAGTATGTTAGTTTAATATGTTCCACATATTTGAGGGTTTTTTTTCCTCACTGTTTTTTTGTGTACATCTTTTAGGTCTTTTGACCCCATTACTTTCTGTCTTCTCTTTGATTTTATTTTGCTCCGTGAAGAAAACTATATTTATTTTTATTCCATCCCTGTTCTCTGATATGTATCCTCAGGATTTAAGTATGTTTAAGTCTCTCCTGTCTTAAAACACTCTTTTTCTCAGCTGCTTCCTTCATAGGTACTCTTTTACCTCTCCTCAGTTGTCTGAGTTCTCAGTGGTTTCCAAAGCACATGTTTTGCCACCACTTCTTGATTTTTGGAGCCCTGTTGGTGCAGCGGTTAAGAGCTTGGCTGTTAACCAAAAGATCAGGAGTTCGAATCTAACAGCTGCTCTTTGGAAACCCTGTGAGGCAGTTCTACTTTGTCCTGTACGGTCACTAAGAGTTGGAATCGACTTGACAGCAAAGGGTTTGGTTTCTTTTGGTTCTTGATTTCCTTCCCACATGCCTGCCACTGTACTCAATTGCTTTCTTTTGAAGGTCACTAAAATGAAGGTCACTACTTTTCTAATTCCTCCTTTTAGGAAGGCTGACTCAAATACTGGCCATGCAGATATTGTGAGGTCATGTCTGTCAGGACAGCTACAAGGAGTGACTGGACATGGCCATGTTTTATAGCATCCAGTGAATAAAACTAAGAAACTAGAGACAGAAATGGAATTTATCTTTTGATTCATGACAGAAGTGTGGAGCTAGAAATGGAAGACAAAGCCGTAAGAGAGAAAAAGTATAACATTAGGAATGGAGTTGTAGCGGGTTCAGGGCAATGTAGGAACGAGAGGGCCAGAACTTTGTGCCTTTTTCAGGCACAAGGTTGTTACAGGGTTAGGGGGACACCAGTGATTTTACTGTTTTCCAAATCACATAAGAAGTTCTTAGTCATTATTTATATTTTTTCATTATAAAATCATTAGGGAAAATAAACAGGCCACAATCCCAGTATCTTAACAAAACTGATCTTTGTTTGTGGTATTTTCTTCCAGTTCCTTTTTACTAAGTGTATGTTTTTTTACAGAGTTGTAATCATTCTGGATTTTTTTATACCCTACTTTTAAATTAACATTTCAAATATTTTACCTTGTATTACATAGCTTTTATACTCATTTTTAATAACTATAATTTTTCTTTGTTAATGTGGTATAATTTACTTAACTCTGCTTATTGCTTCTAGTTTTTCACTATATTAAATTATTCTGTAGTGACATACTTTTTCTATATTTCTCTATCCTTAGCCTACTGGCTTAGGATAGTTTTCAGGGAGTGGAATTACTGATTCAAAGGGTATGATTTGTTTAAGGTTATTGTTAGTAAAGATGGACAGATGGTTTTCCGGAAGTGTTTTAGCAAACACTACTAGGACATTATGTGTACTTGTTTCACTATGGCCTTGCCAATACTTGGTGTTTGTCTGTTTTCATTTTTGTTTATTTGATAGAAAACATTACCTCTCTCTTCTGTATTTCTTTTGTAATTAAGACAGAATACATTAATAGATTTTAAAACTTTAATGTAAAAATCTGAATAAAAAAACTACTAGAAGAAAATACAGGAGAATACCTATATATATATAGTATTTTCTAAATATGACTTTAGGCTGAAACATAAAAAACAATATTAACATATTTTAGCTATATTTAGCAGCACTAGCATGTTTTTTTAATGTTCACAACAAATACTGTATGAAAATGTAGAAGTTTTGAATATTAAAAAAAATCACAAAAAAATCACAAAAAAATTGCTTCCATGCAATTTTAGATACAAAATTAAATAAAACAGTTGATTTTAAGGTGCTTTTTATAGATAGAACAGTTGAAAAAAGGATTTTTAACTATTGTAGACTTAGAAGAATATAAAGGTAAGCTAGGTTAAAGGTTTCAAATATAAAGATTATTTGAAATGCAAAGTATCACAGAAATTCTTCCATTTGAAGTTAGTTCTGAAAGGTTATTTATTTTAATATGACAGTGTTAAGACCAAACTTGGAGAGCAGAGGAGACAAATTCTACAGTGATGATGTTTAAAAAACCGTGCTATTTAATTGGAAAACCCTCTGCTCTGTATTATTCCAAAACCTGTTGTTGCTGAGTCAATTCCAACTCATAGCAACCCTATAGGACAGAGTAGAACTGCCCAGTAGGGTTTCCAAGGAGTGGCTGGTGGATTCAAACTGCTGATCTTTTAGTTAGCAGCCTGAGCTCTTAACTACTGTGCTACCAGGGCTCCCTCTGTATTATTACTATATATATATTAAAGCTTGATATGTATATCTTCTGTGAGACCTTTGAGAAAGAACAAATCTTCAAGGCTTTCTGGCTAAAAACTTTTGCTTTCCTAAGTAAGATTACTTTTGTTAATCCTTCAGCATTTTTCAGGTTTCAAACTACCATGTGATAGAAGATTGTGCTTTCCTACTTGCTGAATTATGTGGAAGCCTTAGAAGGAAACTTTTAGGAACTGTAAAAATTATGGCAGCCTTTGCATTTTATATACTGGGCCCAGAGGGGCAAAGTGGTTCGCTTGAAGTATACAGCTTTAGTGGCAGAAGTGGAGACCAGAATCTAGACTTCCTTGACTTCTAGTCTTTCATTACACCATATTATGTGACTGCTAATTTCTGGTTTGCTACATTTGGAATATACATCTTAAAACATTCATTTGTAAATGACTCTTTGGAATGGGGATTGACCAGTTTTCCTAAGCAGTTGCATATTTTGTGAAAACTGAATATGCTTCATATTCTGAGCATTTCTCTTGTCCATTTAATCTTAGATAATATAAAATTGTGCTCTGGAGTAGCGGAATGCTCTGGGGATGTTGATTTGAATTTTGAGTTTGTAGTTGATGTCTCTTTTTGGGGCCTAATTTTCATATGTCAGCTGATTTTTAAAGTAAAACCTAGAGGCATCCTAATACTGAGCTTCTGTGAACACATGCCTTGGAATTGGAGCACTATTTTACATACTCTTTTTAATTGAGTAAATAAATTATTTCTGGTAGTGAAGCACATGTGGAGCCAGAAGACAATGCTTTCCTTTATATAGAGTAGTTTATTTTTATTACATATTTATGATTGTAGTATGTTATAAATCTCATTATACCTAATCATGTGTCCTTTTCTTGAATGTGCCAAGGAAAGGAATGACTAAAGTTTCCCCGTATTTATTGCTAGGTGTTTTTTTGTTTTGGTTCGGTTTCCTTAAGGCCAGATGCCATTAATTTGAGAAATGTGCTTCAGAGCTGTGTGTTCTTGATCATAAAGGCCCTTCATTATGTAGAATGTAGCTTCATCTGTGGGGAAGAACATTAGGGGAGTATAGTTAGCTGACTGAGATTTTCAGTTGATATTACTTTTTAGCTTCAATTTTACTTCAGATTTCCTTCATTCATAGCTTTTAATACAAGTTTAGAAGTTCTTTTACTTACTTAATGAACTTTCATGGGTAGAAGCAAAGCCACTCATCTCTGCTCTGCTGCTACCAACATGTGGCAGTAGTGAGGGCTTGTAAGTGAAACCAATAGGAACATGACTGTTTAGGAACCTAACTTGTTCATAAGTAAAGGAGCTTATATACGAAGGTGCAAAGTGCAAACTGCCATCTAGCTTATTTTATTGGTAGTTAATAGTTGGAGCTTTTATGGGAGGGGTGATGAACAGAGAAAAAGTACTGTGGGGCTCCCTGGGAAGACCCTTGCTGCGTGCTCAAGAGCAACTTTCCATTTCTTTGTTTCTTGTAGCTCCTCATTTGGGAGAGTAGTAATTTTTAATACTATATGCATTCTTTCAAAAAATTGTTTAAATCATTGAAAACAAATTTTACAGTCCCTTTTTCAATAAAGAAGAGAAAGAATGTTGAAAAGAAGTGGTAGGTTCCTCTGCAGCCAGAATTTAAATTGGAAACTGGGTAACAAATGATGGAGAATATACAATTAGAAGGCCCAGTAGAGCCTGCTGCTCTTCTCCTTTCTTTCTTCCAACCTTCCCTTTATCTTTCTTGCCCTCCTTTATCCTTTTATATAGCACTAAGAAGACTGTCAGAAAGTTATGTTTGTTTGTTGGCTCCATCAAGGACATTATTTGAGACTGTTAAGAAAACTAAGAATAGACTGGTGTTTTGGATATACACTCAGGATCATTTTTGGGTTTGCATTAAATTGGTAGTTTGGTAATGAAATGAATGTTTTCTTGTGAATTTTAACTCTTTCTCTGTATCTGTTCTTTAGAATTTCTCCCGGGAACAACCTTGCTTTTCTGCAGAAGCTCAAGTTTTATGAAGGTTTAACATTGTACCTCCATGATGAAATGAGATAATGTATGTAAAATATTATTATGAAGGCAATAAATAACCCTGTAGGAAGAACAAGAACTCTTTATTTATGACTCATGATGTAGAGATTCTAAGTTTCTTTTAGTTGGGTTGGATTTAGAAAAAGGTACATTTTGCTTTATTTGTTCATTAATTAATTCAATAACATTTAATGACTATCTACTCTATGCAAGGATTAGTAGATGCTGGGTTATAGTTCTGAGTAAGATACACTGTCCTTGCTCTCATGGAGCTTGCATTCTATCAAAGGAAAGATGTAAAACAATCAATTACATAATAAATGATTTAAATACTTTTATAGTTAAGTACTAAGATAAATAGGGAATGCTTTGAAAATTCATAATTGGGGAATTTGGTCTTGTCTGGGAATCAGAGATGGCTTCCTTGAGGAAATGACATTTAATTTATCATTATCACATATGTGATTGAGGGATTCAGTTTAAATAATGTTTAGGGAGATACCTAAATAAAAATTATTTAAGGTTTACTAATAAACACGGCACCAAACCAAATCCATTGCTGTCGAGTCAATTCTGACTCATAGCTGCCCTATAGGACAGAGTAGAACTGCCCTATAGGGTTTCCAAGGTTGTAATCTTTACCGAAGCTGACTGCCACACCTTTCTGCTGCAAAGCAGCTGGTAGGTTTGAACCACTGACCTTTTGGTTAGCAGCCAAGCACTTAGCGACTGTGCCACCAGGGCTCCAATAAACACAGTAACGAATTTATATTCAATTCTATTCTTGGTCTTAGTTGGGTTGCATAAGCACATTACTTCCTTAAATAAACAAACTAAAGCATTTCTGTTGTCTGTCTTTCCAGATAGACTGTGAGCTTCTCAAGGACAGAAGCTGTATTTCTAGAACCTTACAGTATGTGAGACACATAATAAGTGCTAAATAAATATTGAACAAATCAATTATGAATAATCTGTGTTAAATATGGAGGAAGCAATTTGGTGATTTACCTTTGCGTTTCTTCTAAGCAACATTTTAGTAGTGAAGAGCAGGAGGCCTTGAGATAAACTATAAAGCCTGATTTTGAATCCCAGTTCCTTAATATAATAGTTGTATATACTTAGCAAGTTAGTTACTTCTCTAAACCTCAATTTCCTCATCTGTAAAATAAAGTGAGATTACATGTATAAATTTAGCATAGTGTCTGACACATAGTAAGTGTTCCATAAGTGGTGGCTAATATTACAAGAGACCTGTACCAAAATTTTTATCTTTGGGCTTTATTTGTCAAGTTTAAAGTAGACACCTATAAGGGCACAAAACACTAGTATGTCTGACAGCAGATAATTGGCCCTTCCCAAAATTACACCAAGTTAAAAAGTGAAAAACTTAATAGTAGACTATTTGCTATTGAAACTAAACCTCATGAATTATTAATCATTGGTAATTAAGTGGATAATCATGGCCGTTATCAGTGCAATGAGTACATTTCCTCCTGTTGTATGTCGGTTTTTTAGTAAATCAGTTTTTTTTAATGGAGTTTTGTGGATATTTTTAAAGCAAATAATCTCCCAGTGTATCTTTTATATTGATTAAGATAAATTTGATATATGAGATTTGCTTGAATGATATGTGCATGTATAAAATTATTGGTGGACATAATTGCATTTAAGAATGGAAAGAGCAGAAGATCTAGTCCATATTTCTAATTTTTCAGCTTCCATAAGTGAACTTGGAGCCTTGGTGGTGCAGTGGTTAAGAGCTTGGCTGCTAACCAAAGTCTGCAGTTCAAATCCACTAGTCACTCCTTGGAAACCCTATGAAGCAGTTCTACTCTGTCCTGTACGGTAGCTATGAGTCGGAATCGACTCGACTGCAACGGATTTGGTTTTTTTTTTGGTTTTAAGTGAACTTAGTCATTTTAAATAGTTCTCTGTCACTTTCTTTGCCTATGTAGTGAATAGTACTATCACTCTGATACTATTTTTTCTTTTCTTTACATTAATACTGGCATTTTTCTGAATACTTTTATGAAAGTAAGGAATGTAAGAAGACTCATTGATTAAACAAATATTCTAAGGTTTTAAATCTGACTTTAAAATTTCTTTTAATTCCAAGTTACAGGCAGTCCCTGGGTTAAGAACTTCCGACTTAGGGACAACTCATACTTGCACTTTAAAGTTATGTAAATTTGCCCTCACTTTGAAACGATTGAACCAAACTCTACCCGCAGCAGAGTCTTCATCACAGTCACCTTCACTTGCTGCACGTGCAGCTTTTAAATCACTGAAAAGGCCTCATTCAAGCTTTTACTTGCACTACCCTGTTGCCATCGAGTTGATTCCGACACATAGTGATCCTGTAGGACAGAGTAGAACTGCCCCAAAGGGTTTCCAAGGAGCAGCTGGTGGATTAGAACTGCTCACCTTTTGGTTAGCAGCCGAACACTTAACGCTGCGCCACCAGGGGTCCACCTGAGAGCTGTATGCACCTGTTCCGACTTACCTACAAATTCGAATTAAAGACACAGTTAGAAATGGATCTCGTTCGTAACCCGGGGACTGCCTGTATTTACAAGAGTTATGATTGGCTGGCAAAAATAATATAATTACCCTCTAAAACAAAACAAAGCAAAAAACATCACCAAACAAAAAAAACCTTTAAGACCTTTTTATTCTACATAAAAAAAGAAAAATTCAAGTTTCTCAAAAAAATAAATATCCACAAATTAGTGCTTTTTTTGTTTTTTTCCTTGTAAACCCTCGGCATTAGCCATAGTCAAGTGATTCAGAAGACACAACTTGGAATATAGTTCTAAGAATACAAGATGTTTGATTAAAGTATTATGGTAATATATGGCCTTCTGGAAAACTATTTCAGCACTTGAAATGTTTGGATTGAATTTGGTGAATTTATGCTTTTTGTAAGTTAATACTTAAAAGAACAGAATTCAGCATGTAGCGTGGGTTCTTAGAGGCTGCATTAAGTAAGGGACAAAGCAGGCAAATCCTTAACCTTTCTTGCCAACTGCATGGTAAGGATCAGCATGAATTCATTCCCTAAAATGTTGGGATGAATCCAGTCCTCACCTTCCCACTTCTCCATCTGCATCACCAGCTGCTCAAACGACCCTCTCTTCGACCCTAGCCTCCTGGAGCTGGGTCAGAACTCACAAGTTAGAAGGACAACCATCTTTCAGACCAGTTGCCCAGGCAGCATTTCTTTGACAGTGGCCACCCGGAGCTGGGTCAGAGCTCACAAGTTACAAGGACATCTTCTCTCAGATTGCCAGATAGGCAGATGCTAGCCCTTGTGGGTTCGTTGATTTGCTGGAACAGCTCACAGAATTTACGGAGAGTGTACCATATTTAAGGAGCCCTGGTGGCACAGTGGTTAAGAGCTATGGCTGCTAATCAAAAGGCAGCAGTTCTAATCTACCAGTGGCTCCTTGGAAACCCTGTGGGGCAATTCTACTGTCCTATGGGGTCGCTATGAGTCAGGATCGACTTGACGGCAATGGGTTTGGTTTTGGTTTGGTACCATATTTAAGGCTACATATTTATTACAACCAAAAAGGATACAAATGAAGAGATGCTTAGGGTGAGGTCTGGGAGGGGTCCCAGCTTAAAGCTTCCCAGCCCTAAAGAGGGACACACTACTCTCTCCTGTGCATGGTCACCAACCAGAAAGTTTATCTGACCCTTAGGATTCGAGGCTGTTAAAGTCCTCCACCACATGGCCATAATCGATTACATCATGCCTCCTGAGGCATACTCAGCATCAGGTTCCCCTAGGTGGTCCCTCTTGGTCTGGTCAGCGTCCACTCATTAGCCTCAGGTGTTGGTCCACCTGGAAAGAATTGAGAACCAAGGCCAACTTGCTTTCAGCATGGTAATTCCACTCCTCTGTGAGGCCCTTTTTGAGGAGTTTGCCTACAAAATTGAAAACAGCTAGCAGTTTTATGTAAGGCAGTCCAGCAACCTACAGTGAATGGGATTTATTAATAATGTTAAACTTGAATCTGTTTTCTCAGGTAACTGCATTGTCTCATTTGCTCCTAGAATATCACTGAGAATTAGGAAGCAGACAGTCTCCATTTTAACCATTGTGTCACGTCCAATGTTGCAAAGCAGCAAATCAGTGATGATATCTGTCATCTCCTGATTCTAATTTTTCTTT
The DNA here is from genome assembly GCF_000243295.1 of Trichechus manatus latirostris. NCBI lineage: Eukaryota > Metazoa > Chordata > Mammalia > Sirenia > Trichechidae > Trichechus > Trichechus manatus. The sequence goes on from NW_004443943.1 coordinate 936,930, forward strand.
TCCATATGTTGGTTGGTTTTCACCAGGTTACTTTACTGGTTCCTTAATCCAACCTGAGATTTAGGAAGTGTCATAGTCTGTAATTCTTAAGAAGATTTGCAAAGTGTTAGGCTGTAGGTACCGAAAGAGTGAACTTGAAAATAAAATTGCCCAAGTAAAATTAAAATTTTCTCTTAACTTGCTAGTATACATTTCTGGACACAGGTTTTTCTTTATCTTTTACAGTTTTACATTTCGTCTTTAAATTAGCAAAATCTTGATGATTAAAATCTCTCTTCATTGTAATTTTGGTTTCTAATCTATTAATGGAACCCTGGTGGCAGTGGTTAAGAGCTCCTCTGCTAACCAAAAAGTAAACAGTTCGAATCCACCAGCAGCTCTTTGGAAACCCTAAGGGGCAGTTCTACTCTGCCCTGTAGGGTCACTATGAGCCATGTCAGCTTGGGTGTTTTAGAGAAAGAAGATAAAAGCTTTATTTGTATTTTAAACGTTCAGATTACTAGTGTAAACTTTAAAAAGGTAACTTTTTTCCTTTTTGTAGTAGAGATACAGGAAAACTTTTAAGAAACAAATTTAAAGTAAATTTCTTTTGGGTTAAAAGAATTTTTGAAGTTGATTATAGTCACTAATGCCACTGAAAAACCATAACTGGGATTTAAAAACTATCTTTTAAAAACAGTATAAAGTATGTATGAGATAGAACTGCTCAGTGATATCTATAGGGAGGTTTGATTAAAGAGAATTCAAGGGTGGGATCAGAGAAGGAGTAATTGTTCCAAGTTGGAGATCTGTTTGGAATCAGGGTCACAAAGCCCCGTTGTGATTGGGCATAATTTATTTTTCTGAAATGTGATTGGCTAAAATCCTTTTCTTTTCATGTTATTTTCTAATAACTGAGTCTGGAGCCTTTCTCTTTTTATCATCTGACCAGTGAGTTTGAGGTATGTACTAGTACTAAAAGTACTCAAATCGGCGCAGCGACAGTTTGTGAATTTTCAGTACATGGACAGAAACCTGGAACAGAATATTTGGCCTTTCTTATAACAAAGTTGTAGCGAGGTGTGAATCTCTGAATAGCTCAAACACATAGTATCGCTGCAAATGGGAAGAATGAAAGGATGACAGCGTTTTCTTCGTTTTCACTTAAAGTCATAGACTGTGTTCTGCAGTGACTACGTTCTCTGGGCTTTATTTTCAATAGAAAGTGTTGCTCTGCTTTGCTGTTGTTAACTCAGGCTAACTCAAACGGCGTCATGTGTTCTGAAAAACATAGCTCTGGAGATGTGACGTTTAACCAGGAGTTTATTTTGTGATCCAGAGTGGAACTAGCACACTTAACTGTCGCTTCATCCCCCCCACCCCACACAGACGAGGGAGCGACGAATAGAGAGGTAAACCTCAAACACTTCAACAGTGTTGCTGAAGAAGGAGAGCTTTCCTTTCCGCCGCGCCCCGCCCCTCTTTCCTCCTTAGTCTTGGAGCAGCCGTCTCCGTCGCGGGAGCCTAGCTTGTCCCGCCGCCGCGTCCGGCACTACTTTCCGTCTGTGGAGGTCCTCCGACCCTCTCCTGCGGCTCCCGCCCCGCTGCCCGCGCCGGCGGAAGGAGACTCTCAGCGTGCTTGCAGCTTTGGTTGTGGATGGGCCGGCGGAGTAGTACTGGCCGCGGCGCTGTGGCGGCGTCCGGGGCTTTCTCAGAGCCTCCGACGGCTCTGTGGAGATTTGTCAGTTTTTTTGTGGAACTGCAGCCCAAGGCTACGAGTTCGGGAGTCCAAGGGAATTTCGGGGACAGCGAGCGAGCGGGCTCGCGGTGCCCTCCCAGGCAGAGCGTTTGGTGCGCCCCGAGTGTGCGTTCGCTCGTTCGCCGAGCTGCCGGCGTCTCTCGGTCCGCACTCAGCATGGGCGACCGGTAGGAGTGGGGTTTCGCTGGTTCCTTGGTCGTGAGGAGGAGTCGGCCGCTTCGGGAGGGACAGCTATGGCGGTGGAGACGCGGCCGGAGCTGGTGGGGAAGCGTTTTCTGTGTGTCGCTGTCGGTGATAAGGCGCGCCCCGAGCGCTGGGAGAGCGGACGGTGCTGGAGGGGCTGGAGAGCGGGGGTCATCCGAGCCGTGTCACACAGGGACAGCCGCAATCCAGATCTAGCGGTAAGAGAGCGAGCAACCCCCATTATTCTTCTCCCCGCCCGCACCTTCAATCTCTTCGTTGCCGTACCTTGTGGGTTACCTTTGGCACCTTGCTCAGCCGGGCCAACTGGCGGTCACGCCCCCCTTCCGAGCTCTCGGCGGGTTTGCCCGCATCCGCTGATCGGGTCACAGCCTCCCCGCGAGTGGCTTCCCCCGCGGGGGACGGTGACCTAGCGGAACTCCCCGGCGCCCCCGCCACGCGCCACAGGGGACCTGCGGGGCTCACCCGGGCCACTCGACTGCTGTTGGGGAGAGGGTTGGCCGCAGCTCCCCCTGCAGCGCCCCGCCACCGCGCAGACCTCACCGAAAGGCGGGGCTACAAGCCCAGCTCCAGGCGGGCAGGTTTGGGAGGAGGCCACGAACCATTGGTGGCAGTAGGTGGTCAGCTTCGCTAACATCTCTTTCCTTGTTTTAAAAAAAAAGTCTTAATCGTGCAAAAATTATCCTGAAAGTTTGCTGAAGGAGAGGGAGAAAAGGTTTCTGATTTTTAGGTGGATATGTGTGTGTTTTAGAGGCAAAAGCCGTGGTAGTGCTATGCCCCGATCCATCCTTTTTCTACTTAGTAGATGCTTGGATTTCTAACAAACGATGAAAACTCAAATTTTTGGTACGGAGGGTAATAGAAGTTAACGTTTTTTGCTTTCGTTGTAAAAACCGTAACAGTGTTTTTGTTGTTGTTAGAAATGGATAGTGCTTTAGCATCGGCATGTTTCTGGGTTTTATATGATTGAAGCAAGAAATTTTGTGAACTGGAACTTTAAATGCCATGCAGAACCTTAAAGAAAGTGTCTGTTTCCTTGCTTTCTTTTCTTACGAGGCTGCCAATATTTTTCAGTAGTGTAGGCATGTGCATGATTTCGAGAAGGGATATGCTCCGTTGTGTTTCAGGCATAGTCTCACTGGGGGACAGGGTGGAGGTAAGGGACAGAGTAGAGACAAGACATTGACCAGGCTTTCCAAGGTTGAGTTGTGAATACATAATCCGTGAAATTTATTTCTAATGCCCTCGGACATTTTACTTCCGTTTTACAACTTGATGTCGGCCATTTGTCTGTCTGTCTGTTCTACGTCCACCTGCCCATCCACCCTCCCTTGATGCTTAAGGTAATTGCATCCGTTTTCCAGCCAACCTTAACTAAAGTGTGAATATTTAAGAAAATGTGTTTTGTTTTTTACAACACACAAAACGAAACAATGTGTTTCAAAGATCAAAGATAAGGTCGTTTTTATTTTGGGGAATTTTCTGGTGATAACTTAGAGAGGAGTAGTTAAACTTGGAGTGTAGATTTTAAACCATGCTAAACTGTGTACCTGCAGATAGGAGTTATTTTGCAGATCTTATGTGGCTTAAATATAAATAAAATATTCATGTTAGGACATTTAAAGTGGTTTATGATTGATTTGTTTATGAAGAAGCCCCTCTTCCATTTTCAGTTCTATCTCTGCTTAGCTCTTGTTTAAGTTTCATGTTAAGTTGGGAATACTTGATTCCTTTCTAAGTTTTGTTAGGATAATTCTTCAGGTCAATCCAAAATTTATCCAGTGGTCTTGCAGTTTTGGCAATACTAATTTATGGTGTATTCATAAAATGTTCAGTAAATGAATGACTGATTTTACTTGGTTACTGTAGCCTTGGTAGTTTAACCATAGGGAGAATTGTTTTATCTAGTAAGTAGGTAGACTTTTATGTCTGATTAGAGAATATAGACTGATTTTCACACTCTCCTGAATTATTTGTTGTTATTGGTACTGAAGATTTAGGAATGGGAAAAAGAGTAGGTAAATTGCAGCTTCGGTGGTGCTAGCTGGTTTTTAAAGGAAGGTGGTAACCTAGAAAACCAAGCATTTCAGTCTGCTTGATTCCAACTCATAGTGACCCCGGTGTTACAGAGTAGAACTACTCCGTAGGGTTTTCATGGCTGTAATCTTACAAATGCAGATTGCCAGGCCTTCTGTAGTGCCACTGGGTAGGTTTGAACTGCCAGCCTTTAGGTTAGTAGATGACTGCAAATCATTTGTGCCACCCAGGGCCCGTTAACCTAGTAAATGGTGTGAATGGTATGTTTCTGTGTCAGATTAGGTCCCTGGGTGGTGCAGTGGTTTGCACTCAACTACTAACCAAAAGGTTGGCAGTTCAAACCCATCCATTGATGGGAAGAAAGTCCTGGTGATCTGCTTCTGTAGAGATTATAGCCAGGAAAACTATGGAGCAGTTCTGCTCTGTAACACACGGGGTTGCCATGAGTTGGGTTTGGTGTGGTATAAAATTAAATAAAGGAGTTATTCTTTCTCTTGACTCATCATATATACATTCTAGCACCTATTTTGATTCCATTAATTTAAGATAGAGGATGTTTTCATTTATCAAGATAATTGATCTAAGGAAATTTTTATAAGAAACCTGGTCTTACTGTCTTCATGTAGGGATACAACTACATTTGAAAGTAAAAGTGTCTGCTAGATATTTCAATGTATTTAAAGCATATAGGCTGTTTTCCTGTATTATATTTAATATGTCAATTGCTTTTGACTATTTCAAGTTACATACAAAGAATGTCTTTAACTTTCAAAGTTACATTTATTTTCTTTCTCTTTCACAAAGTTAGTATAGTACCTAGCATTTACTTAAGATGTTCAGTGAATGTTTATTGACTGGTTAATAAAGGAATGAATATCTTAAGTGTCTTAAATGCTTTAATTCATACTAACCATCTCAATTATCTGTTACTGTTTACTCTTAATTTTGAATCTCCTTTGTTTCATTTGTGGCATTGTGTACTTTAATGGTTGTTTCCACAATATCCATTCTATCCCTTTCCTATTGTATGATTTGCCTAAAGGGTGGACCCTGATTTTCCTAAGCTGAGCCCTGGTGGTGCAATGGTGGTGCATTCAGCTGCCAACTGAAAGGTTGGCAATTTGAACCCACCCGTTGGGTCCTCAGGAGAAAAACTGGGCGATCTGCTCCAGTAAAGATTACAGCCTAGAAAACTCAATAGGGCAGTTCTACTCTGTCACATGGGGTTGCTATAAGTTGTAATCAACTTGATAACACCTAACAACAACAGTCAGAGAGAATGGAACTCCCCTGGCTACTACATTGCTGACTACAGGCCCTAAATAGGTCCAAGGTGAAGATTATTATATGGGTATGAGGTCTGGAACTGTTGGTGCCCTTTTTTAACTTTAAACCAGTTTGAGGACAAAGCTGACATACAGAGACTAATAGAGCTGAAAGGAAAAAACATGGCTGATCAAAATTTTTCTGAAGTGTAGTGTGTGTGTGTGTGTGTGTGTGTGTGTGTGTGTGTATGTATGTATGTGTGTGTATGGACCATTGGTGGTGCAGTGATTAAGAGCTACGGCTGCTAACCAAAAGGTCGGCAGTTTGAATCCACCAGCCGCTCCTTGGAAACCCTGGGGCAGTTCTACTCTGTCCTATGAGTCGCTATGAGTCAGAATAGACTCAACGGCAGTGAGTTTATATATGTATATGTATACGTAAAACTGTTGGATTTTTCGTTTATGGGATTTTTCATTACAGAAGAATGAATTTACTTTATGGTTAAGGTTGTTTTGGTTAGTACATACTTCTTTCCTTTGGGACCAAAAACATCCTAATGGATGCATATGGAATATTTTGCTCCATTTATTTTTCTTAAAACATGAAAGCAGTGACATTTTCATGACACTCTTGTGTTATTTATTACTTGATGTTAAGGCACTAGAATTGATTCATACTGATTTTGTAAATAACTTCGTTGATTTTCAGAAAGGATGACGTGTTCTGCTTTAGTGTGTTCACGGGTATCCCAAAGCTTTGAAAAAGTATTTATTTTGTTGTCACCATTAAGCGTCTTCAAGTCGATTTCAACTCGTAGTGACCCATGTGACAGAGTAGAACTGCCTCATGGAGTTTTCTAGGCTATAATCTTTATGGGAGCAGATCGCCAGTCATTTACCCCGTGGAGCCACTGGATGGGTTCCAACCGCCAACCTGTTGGTTAGCAGTTATGCCACCAGGACTCCTTATTTTATTGTATATAAAATATAAATGTCTAACTTACCCAATATTTAAAAATATGAAATAGCTTTTGAGTTTTTATATCAGGAAGTATGTTAAAAAGTCATCATATTTAGGTAGAATTTGGGGGAAGGAGAGAGGTATCATTAGTATTTCAGAAGTTAACAAGAAATGACAACCTTGACATTTTAGATACTATAACATAAACACGTGTTTATACTCTATGTTAGTGTTGCCAGCTAAATAACTATAGGTCCTCTATTCCATATCTGCAGTTCTAAAATTCGGATAGCTGTAGTAACTGAGTGTTTGGTAGTGATTCATCTGGAAGCAAAATGTGATTGTACTCATTTGACAGTAAAATTTAACTGAATATTTTTATGTTCTGTAGTAGAAATATTCATGTGCTTAATTTTAGGGTGCTGCCATTTCAACAGTCTCCTCATGTACAGTTCAGTGACATTAATTACTTTCATCTTGTTGTACAGCCATCATCACTATCTGTTTCCAAAATTTTCTGTCACCCTTAACGGAAGCTCAGTGTCCCGCTAAGCGATGAGTCTTCCATTCTCCCTCCCTCCTGCCCGTGCCTGGTAACCAGTAATAAACTTTGGTCTCTACACTTGCCTGATCTAGATATTTCATGTAAGTGGCATCACATAATATTTGTCCTTTTGTGATTGACTATTTCACTCAGCATAATGTTTTCAAGGTTCGTTCATGTTGCAGCATGTATCAGGGCTTCATTTCTCTTTTTGGCTGAGCAATATTCCATTGTATCATCTGAAGAAAAAATCCAATCAGTAAGTCAGTCAGAGTTATAAGGTTTTATTGTGTGGAAAAAAAACTGTTCAGGAACAGAGATCACCCCTCCAAAGAGATGAGTTCATCACATTACAATTTTGATTAGCTTATATACCAAGCAGACTGTTACGGGATTTCCCAAAAGGGAAATGATGGGTTATCATTCACTTAATCGGCAGGAGACAGCATGGTTTAGTTTATTAAGTTTGTGTGTCTGCATTCTGTAGACTCGCTATTGCTTATCTAATTACTTAAACTTTTCTCAGAACTGTTTTTATCATGAGTTTTTAGTTTCTGTGAAGGATTTGGGAGTTAAGCTTAAAAAGGGATAGGGAGCATTTTCTTTAACAGTATGTATGTACTACATTTTGTTTATCCATTCATGTATTGATGGCGGCGCAATGGTTAAGTGCTCAGGATGCTCACCAAAAGGTCGACAGTTTGACTCCACCAGCCACTCCTTGATAACCCTGTGGGACAGTTCTACTCTGTCCTGTAGAGTCACTATGAGTTGGAATCAACTCGATGGCAACGGGTTTGGTTTTTGTTTTTATTGATGGACATTTAGGCTGTTTCCACTTTTTGGCTGTTATGCGTAATGCTGCAGTGAACATTGGTATACAAGTGTCTGAGTCCCTGCTTTCAAGTCTTTTGGATATACTTAGGAGTGTAATGGCTGGGTCATATGGTAATTCTGTGTTTAACTTTTTGAGGAACCACTAAGCTGTTTTGTACAGCAGCTGCACTGTTTTATAATCCCACTATCAGTGCACAGGGATTCTAACTTCTCCACATATTTCTAACACTTAATATTTCCTTTATATAATTAAAGTATGTGATTGAATGTTTTAAAATAAGATATTCCTAGTGGGACAGATGGTGCAATCAGATAAAATCAAATACACTTTGATTTTGATTAGTAATAAAATGTTATGTTTATAAACTTTTATGTTGTTTAGAATGAAACCAGAGACTTCAGGGTTAGCTCTAGATTGTAATTCTGGGTATATCACTTATTATGTGACCTTTAATTCCTCTCTGCATTAGTTTCCTTATCTGTAAAATGGAGCTGTTGTGAGGATTACAGGAATTATGTATTGAAGGAGTTAATCGTAGAGGTCTATTGTAATTCTTCAGTTTGTTTTCTCAAATCCTGTGTGTGTGAGGGTTAGTATGTGAATTGATATTTCTGTTATGTTTATGTATATACATTTCCTTACTCTATGAAAAATAAGAGAATTCAATAGAGTTCTGAAATCCTGCAATCACTGAGTGACAGGACAGAAATCGAATACAAGTAGTCCCCGACTTACGACGGAGTTCTGTTCCTACAACTGTTGTCAGTTCTGACATAAGTGGAATACCTTTTTTTTTCTTTTTAAGTTTTCATTATTATTGCCTTTTTATTATTAATATCTTTATAATTCTGATCTTTGTCTTTGGGAGTTGGAAACATTACATATAAACTTAACAGATATATTTTAATAGGTGCATAAAATAGACAAATCATGAAAATTTACTCTGATGATGAGGAGTTGGACAACACTGGCGTTTTGTTAGCTGCAGTAATATCTCCACTTGTGGAAGGTTCTGGATCATCTGGATTGTCCCTGGGAACGGGGATACCATCTCTAGTCAGAAAGTTAATGAGAGTTGTCTGTATGGTCCTTTTTTTTTTGGCTTATGAGATAAAATCCAAACTAGTATTTAGATCTTCTCGATCTTGCCACTATGTTTTCGAAACTTATGGTTCACCAATTCCCTACACAAAATGTGTGCCTGTTTAGCAGAAGTCTTTTGTTGCAGTTAAAAATATAACCCACTGTTTCTAAAACCATAAAATATATTTCAGGCTTCCTTTCAAATTTCATTTGCTGATAAAAAGTTTCTGATGTCAAACTGATGTTAGACATATTCCATTTTTTTTTTTCTTTTTTATTGTACTTCAGGTCAAGGTTTACAGAACAGATAGTTTCTCATGAAACAGTAGTACACATATTGTTTTATGACATTGGTTAACAACCCCACGACATGTCAACCCTCTCCCTTCTCAACTTT
>NW_004443943.1:946696-1000684 GCF_000243295.1 Trichechus manatus latirostris
CAGGGAGTTTGATGTGTCTGTGGAGCTTCCATGACTTTTCCTTGTACAAGTTAGACATATTCCATTTTGTTAAATGCTTTGTGTTGCATGAACTGAATCAAAATGGGAAAACATATTCTTAATGAATCAAAAATATATAAAATATCAGTTATTCCGTTTGTCTTCGTGAAAGACAAAATCCACATCAGCAGCATTTTACACAATATTCATGAATCTATGAGTACCCCTTTTCTTTGATTCTGAGATACACATTTTCCACATTTTAATGTTTCTGAAATGAAGGCACAGTTTGCGGTTCATGTCCAAAGTGTCCACTAGGCAGAATATCAAGTGGCAGTATACTGGTAGTAGTCTACCTGTGTTTGACCTCAATTGTGTAGAACTTTTTGGTATTGGTGCCTTAAAAGTTACTGAGGATCCCATAGAGCTTTGATTTATGTGGGTTATATTTACTTATAATTACTTATCAAAAATTAAAACAAAAGTTTCTATATCACAAGAACATATAAGCACACATTCCATTAGCTGTTGAAGCAGTGATATCATGCATCGTGTAGCCTCTGGAAAACAGCTCTGTGTACTCGTGAGGGAGTAAGAATAGAAAAAGCAAATAATTTCTTAATATTATTATAAAAAGTTTTTACCTTAGTAGCTTCATTAAAGGGTTCTATTGCCCCTGAGAATGTGTGGTGAAGGTGTCTGTTTAAGTGTCTCCTTAGTTGCAGTAGGAATCAGTTTTGTGTGGATCCTTATAAAAGAATTATTCATTTATTAGTTGAATTGTTTACATTGGTATCACCACAGGTGGTTAAATTCAATTTCTTCATCATCATTTCAGATGTCTTCCAGTATTTGCTATGTTGCTATATTGCTATGAAAATTATGTATTTTAAACGTAGAAGATTGTCACATGCCAGAGAATGTTAACAAAGGCAGAAGAAACAGCGTTCCTAGAATAGATTTTAGAATTTCCAAAGACAAGAGAGGTCTATGTGACTAATTCATATCTTGCAAAAGACTGTCACTTAGGAGCTGAAACATCTGATCCATCTGTCAAAATTACGAACTTAAGATTCAGAAAGCATCTTTAGGCATAGACTTGTGATAGCAAATAAGGAAGTAGTATGTTAACTTATGGAGAAAGTTATCCATTGCCATTTAATATAAAATGACTTTTAATATAGAGTTTATTTCCACTTAAAATTTTTATTTCATAGATGGAATCTTCTAATCAAAGACAGTATAGTACTAAGTAAGTTATTTGTGAAACAATTTTAGGTTGGTAAACTTTACAGTTGGTTGAATAATACTATACTATTATCTTGGTCTTGGTTCTTTTTCTTTTTCAAAAACACATTCATGAAACTATGTAGAATTTTTCAGTGTTTCCACAATTCCCTACCATGTTTTATTGACTGAACTTTCAAAATCTTTTAGCATATTTTAATACCAAAGTGAATCATGCCATTTTAAGGGAAACCATTTTAGTTTACATTGTTCATCTGAATAAAGAGGATAATGGACATGAATATAGACTGAGTTCCATCTTTCCATAATGGTTTTGAAATATATAGGCACACATACATGTTTGTAGAAATAATTGTTACATCTCCTTGAAATATAAAGTTAAAGCAGTAAAGAGGGAAAATAAATGTGCTTACAAAGAGAGTTAATATAATATTGCATTAAATTTGTCTGTAAATTTCTAAGTGTTCAGAGAAAAATGAGAATTGTGATGGATTAATGAAATACCACTTCACCCCTACTAGGATGGCTAAGATAAAAAAAATTGGAAGACAAGAAATGTTGGCAAGGATGTGGTGGAATCAGAACCCTTGTCCATTGCTGGTGGGAATTCAAAATGGTGATGGTTGCACAACATGATTGATGTAATTGATGTCACTGAATTGTACACGTGAAAAATGTTGAATTAGCAAATGTTGTGATATATATTTTTACAACAATAAAAAAATAGCATTGGTTTTCAAAGTGTATTTCACTGAGTTTTATTAGCTTTTCAGATTTCTTTCCGGCGTTCATTGAAAGGTAAGGTGAGTGGCCAAGGGTATAGGAGGCAAGAAAGAAAACCAATGGTAAGAGTTCTGGCTCTCAACTGATGAGGATATCCCTGCAGAAGATTAAGCTAATATGGTCCAGGTTTGTAATTTCTTAGTGATCAGTGGGACATAGAGGAGGAGAACCTGATATATATAACTTAAGTCAGTGATTCTCCACCTTTCTTGTTGTATTCCTTATCAGTCTCCCAGTAGATATGGTCAAAAGTATGTAAGAATCTTGGAGACAGTATATTTAAAACACTCTTTTCTAGACCTCATACCGAGATGTTTTGATCTTAACGTGGGGTAGATGACCAGAAGTCTGCATTTTATTAAAACTTATTCTTAATTAGGTACCGAAACAACATAAAAAGCTGTATGTAGAATAATCTCACTCCAACCCCTGCCCCCATCAGCCCAATTTACTCCGCCACTCATTCAAGTAAACATTTTAATTAATTTCTTAAGTGACTTTCCACAGTTTCTTCATAAAGGTATGCACATAGTCTCATTCTTCCCATTCGTGTGATAATCTAAACATCACTAAAAGAAAAACAGTTATATGAGTCTCCTGATGAGATATACTGGGAAGCACATAGCCCAGCCTATAAAATATTTTTGCCAAAATAATTGAATCTGAATATAATCAAGCTTCTAGATTCCACTATTAGTTTACAGGATATTTGGGAGTAGAAGAGCATGTTAAACTACACCACAAAGATGGAAATCAGCCAGATCCAGAATGAGGGAAATTCTAGAACTGTGTTGTCTAGTATGGTAGCCATTAGCCACATGTGACAATTTAAATTTAAATTAATTAAAATTAAAAAATCAGTTCCTCATTCTCACTAGTCACATTTCAAGTGCTCGGTAGCACATATGGATAAATGGCTATGGTTTTGGAGAACACAAATACAGAACAGTTGCATTACTGCAGAAAGTTCTCTTGGACAGTACTGTTCTAGAGTAACCATTAAAAGAATAGGAAAAGTATATAACTTCCAGATTAGTAGAGGGGAAGAAATTGGAATGATTTAGAAAAATTCAAAAGAAGGCAGGAAAGGTGAGACAAAGAAGCATAGCAAAAGTGGAACAAATAGAAAGTACAAAATAAGATTTAGCTTAACCCCAAATATATCAATGACTACATTAAATGTAAACGAACTAAATATTTCTACCAAACCTGGAGGGAGAAACCCACAAAACCACTTATTTGCCATTTGTAAGAAATGCATCTGAAATATTAGAATACTGAAAGCTGGAAATAAAAGGATGGTAAAAGATTTCCCTGCAAATACTTAAACAAAGATAGTTGATGTGACTATGTTAATGTCAGCGTTTAAGGCAAGAGGCATTGTTCGTGATAGAAGGCTTTTACTTTAGCGTGATAAAAAAAATTATTCACCAGGAAAATAAAATAATTTTATAAGCACCCTGTGATATGGCCTTAAAACACGTAAGAGAGAAATTGATAGAAATTAGAGAAAATACCCAAATGTACAATAATAGTGGGAGATTACTCTCAGTAATTGCTGGAACTAGCAATTAAAAAAAAATCATTAATGAATAGAAGATTTAGAATAATACTTACTTTGACCACAAGGTTGTTATGGGGATAATATATTCAATGAATATGTTGTCATTTAATAAATATCTTTATTCAATAAATTATTGAGTACTATGTACCATGTACTGTTTTAGGCTGTAGTGTTTTGTAAGGTTTTACAAAACCTTGATCAAATATAAGATCATGTAGTGTCAAGCGTGCCAATTTCAAGTGCTTAATGAATGATAAGCAGTGGTAACCTGTATTGGTCCACGGAAGTGAGTAATACAGATTTAAAAGTTGCCTCCATTGAAGAAATGGGACTTTTTAGACCCTGAAGAGTGTGTGGCAATTAGAATATTAGAGAAGGGGGCAGAAACAGTTTTGGTAGGGAGAATAGCATGAGGAAATTATTATGTGAAGTGTGTTTGCATTTCAAGTAAAACATTGTGCTTCAGAGAGCATTCATATTCGGAAAACAGTAAGAAAAATAATTGGAGTATTAGAATGGCCAAATTGTAATATCAGACTGGAGATTTGTGATATGTCTGGAGGGTGGTTAGATGGAATGAATATTCTACTACATTTACCATTTCACAACTTTATAAGTATTTCTGAAGGTAGATTGGAGAGGGTTGGTGTATGTACATGTTTAATTTTAATAACTGTTAACAACAGACTAATCTCCATGGAGATTGTATCCGTTCACACTTCTTCTACCTGCAGTGTATGAGAGCACCAGCTTTTTCACACCCTCATCACTACTGGGTGTTGTCAGTCATAAATTTTGTCTAATTGACCAAAAATTGTGGCTGTTTTAATTTGCATTTATGTAAGTATTTCTTTGTTTTATGTATTTATTGTCATTTTATATTTTTTAAATATAGCCTGTTCATATTTTTGCCCCTTTGGATTTTTCTTTTTCTTACTGGTGTATAGAAATTCTTTTTATATTTAAGATATCTATTACTTTATTTTATACAGTGCAAGTTTTTTTTCTAGTCTCTTGTTATTTTTAAATGTTTATGCTAAATTTCTCCATATGACTTTTCTTAACATTTATAGGGTCAGTATACTTTTTCTTTTGACTTGACTATTGTATCTTGTTTAAGAAATCCTCCCTGACTCAAAATTATTTTTTTTAATTCACTTTTCTCCCTATTGATATGAAATGTCTCTTATCTTTTGCGAAATTGTGATACGTATTTAGGAATATATATAGGCTTTCTTTTCTGTTCCAATTATCTTTCTGTTTGTTGTATCACGACATCAAAATGTTTCAATAATTGCAGTTTTATAGAATATTAATATTTGGTATGACAAACTGTTCATTAATCTTGATTTTCAAAGATTTATTGGATATTCTTGTACTTTTTTTAAAATAAAATCATTTTATAGTTACCCTCTATCATTTCTTCCACTTTCTACTACAGATATCCTGGTATCATTTGGATTGGAATTGTATACAATTGTATAGATTAATTTGGGAAGAGTTAACATCTTTACATTATTGAGTCTACACCTCAAATAATATGAAATATCCTTTTAGCTATTTGTGGCTCCCCCCCCCCAATAGTGGACCTGATTTTATTCATATAGATCTTGTATATTTGTTAGGTTTATTCTTAGGCAGTTTATTTTCATTTTTAACTGTATATGGACATAAGCTGAATCAAATACTTTTGTAAGCCACTCATTTGTTTCCTCAGACAATTTTTGGGCTAAAAATAATACCATCTTTGTTTTCCTTTGTGTATATTTTAGCTCGTGTAATTGCTTAGTAGCTCTTTTCAGTAATGGGCTTGAAGTTCCAGTGAGGAAAAGTGTAACTTTTCTTAGTCTTTATAATTGTAATCGAGTGGAAATATAAAATTTATTTTTATGGAGCTTTGCTTTTAGATTGTGTGTAGCAATTCATCTTCAAGTAAATTTGTAACACAATTTCCACATTCAAAAATACAGGCTATTTTGGTGGTGATTATTTAATATACAAAAGAAGTATACATCAGAAATCTTTAAATTTTTAAGTGTATTTAAAGTATTTTGTAAGGTAACAGTTCATTTTAAACACTATTCAAGACATAAAATCGCAATCTTTGAAGGATAGCAGATCTGTTCTTTTCCATCTCCTCTCCAGTAGACTTCATTCTCAAATTATTTTCCACTTGTTTCAAGTTTTCGAGAACTGTTTTCTTTCTCAAGAATCTTACCTACTACTTAGTGAGGGTTAAAACTTGGAGAATAGGAAACTGACCTTATGTATACTATAATTCTCTTATATTTCATTCAGGTGGTAAGTTTTAGAAAACAGTATGTCAGATAGTATCCATGTTAAACCACAAATGGTGACAATTCTAGAGTCTCAACTAGGGAAATTAATTGTGAAATTTTAAAATATATGAGGAAAATGTTCAGTTTTACAAAATTCAAGAATGTACAAAAAGCAGAAGGAGCATAGATACGTGAGGTAACGATTTATATTATGTCTTTGTTGGTTTTTTTACAGGACAGAAAAGAAGTAATTCAGACTTCAAAAAACTTTAAACTTTTTTCCAAGGACTTTTTTTTGCTTTGTTTTGATTTTTGTTTTTTAAACAGTTTTTACTTTTACAAATTAACAGTCATTGCAAACACTTAAAGTCCTCAGCTTTTATCTTAGTATCTTAAAGTGGTCGTTTTGCTGTTTGTAATAAAACAACAAAGTATTTTTTTCTCTTTCTTCTTCCCTCTTCTCTCCTCATACTTGACATATTGGAATTAGATAGACTGTACAGTCAACTGCTGATTCTTTTTAATTGCAATATTGGGGACGCAGAACCACAGAAAATAAGATTTATTCTTTTAAGGTTATAAACTGTTTACCTTTATTACTTCTACACTTTTACGTTAAGTGAAGTATTATGTTTCATGTTCAGGTTAGAGTGCCCTAAGGGTTAAAAGGAAAATGTGAATTTGACTGCTCACTTAATTATACAAGAGGAAGTAAAAGAGGTCAGGAACATGTTCAGCATCATTACAGGGGTGGTGGGAGAATAAGAGTAATCTAAATCCATTACCATTTTGTACCCTTTAAAATTATAGTTTTTTCTTCGTCTTTCCCAAAGTCTTCCAGATATCCCAGGCTTGTTTTGCTCTGATGAAAACGAGGAGGTTTCTGAGAAGCTTTGTAGAAATAATGTGGGAACATTGGGAAAAACTGAGTTGAGGTCAGGGAAGCTATAGACCTTTGAATGCTTTTATCATGGGCTGTGCTCTATGGGAGGTCAAGCTTGAGAAACTTGTCTGGTAAGAATGTGACTGTTAACGCGTTGTTGTGATGAGTTGCCGATTCATGGTGTACAGAGAACTACTCCATAGGGTTTTCAAGGCTGTGACCTTTTGGAAGCAGATCACCAGGCCTTACTTTCAAGGCATCTCCGGGTGGGTTTGAACCGCCAACCTTTTGGTTAGTAGTCCAGTGCTTATCCGTTTGCACCACCCAGGGACTCCTTTTAACACGTGGAGTAACTCTTTTTTTTCAAGAGTGTGTTGGGAAGATTGATTTTTATTTAAGATTGTTTTTATTGTGTTTTTCCCTGTTTATAATATGCTTATAAATATTTTATCCATAGAGTTATACCAATTCCTTACAAATATCCTGAAACACAAATCTAATAGAAAAACTATATTGCAAATAAGGAAAATTCCTGGTGATTGGAGGGAGTTTGGAATCCCTCCTTTGCAAGGAAAATGATCTCTTGTTATCTTTAGCCTCCCGTGACCTATAAGGTGCTTGATGTTATACCGGCTATAACATAATGCAGATGTTATACAGAGGCCCTCAATTTCCTGATCACTTATTTTTTCAACTCGCTCTTGCCAGGCTTTTACCCCCCATCACATCAGGAAAACTGCTGTGATCAAGGTCATCAGTGACCTACATTTTTCGAAATGAAATGCTGTTTTTCTGTCTTCTTACTTGATTTATCAGCAGCATTTAATGCAGTTCATCTCCGTGTCTTCCTTCAAATACTTTATTCATTTTGCTTCTGGGACATTAATGTTTATCTGGTTTTCTTTCTACCTCTCTTCCTTCTCCTTTGAAGTTTTCTTTGCTGGTTTATCCTCACTTCCACTGCCAATTAAGGGCTCAGTTCTTGGACTTCTCTTGTTTTCTGTCTACACTTTTATCCTTGGTCATCACATTTAGTCCTATAGCCTTGAACACCATATATATGCCCTGGTGGTGCAGTGGTTAAGCATTCAGCTGCTAACTAAAAGGTTGGCAGTTCAAATCCACCAGCCTCTCCCTGGAAACTCTTTGGGGCAGTTCTACCCTGTCCTGTAGGGTCGCTATGAGTTGGAATCGACTGGATGGCAGCGGGTTTTTGTTTTTTTTAAATATGCTGATGACTGCCACATTAAGTTTTAGTTTGGACCTCTTCCATGAACTCAAACTCATACCAAAACTACCTATTCATTGTCACCATTTGGATGTCTAATGGGTATCTCAAACTTACCATGTCAACAACTGAGCTCCTGATAACGCCCAAACATGTTCTGCTCAGAATGTTCACCATCTAGTAAATTGCAACTCTATCCTTCTAGTTTGGGCCTCTTGGAGTCGTCCTTGACTCCTTTCTCTCACGTCGTGCATCCAAACTGTCAGCAAAGTCTCTTTGGTTCTGCCTTCAAAATATAGCCAGAATCCTAGCACACCTGTGGTGGACTAATTACTTTTGTGTGTGGCCTTTATAGCCATGGTCTTATAACTCCCACCTGGGTGATTGTGTGATAGGATAATTGTGGCCTGCCAAGGGGCATTGGTCAGTTTTGCCTTAAAAGAGAGCCAATTCCAGAGCAAAGAGGAGAGCCCACCGCCACCAAAGGAGGAGAGACCGGCAGCAAAGACATGCGGGAGATGGCACAGTGGGCTTCCCAGCCCACGGAGTGAGAAAACTGAGTGCCTTTGGGCAGAGATTGAGGGCCAGGGAGAAGTCTACACCTGACCCGTGAATTTGGGACTTGCCAGCCTCCAAAACCTTGTGAGCCATTTCCTTTATATGGTCCGTGAGTTCTGTGAGACGTTACAAAAAATTAGGGAACCTAAGAAAGGAGGGAGAGTACTGAGGCAAGAGGGAGTAGTTGATGTTAGAGATCATGCATTGTGGTACAGCAGCTTGGAAAAGTTAGACATTTGGGACATCTTTAACCTTCGCCTCATAGGAACTGGCTTTGTGCTGATTCTTATAAAAGAAATTATTCTTTTAACACCTCACCTCTTCCATTAGTACCACTCTAGTCCAAGCCACCATCATCTTTTGCCTGGATTATTCCAGTACCTCCTAACTAGTTACTCTTCTCCCTATTCATAAAAGTCTGTAGTGCATACAGCAAGCAGTCAGATCATGTTACTCCAATGAACAAATACCTCCAAAGACTTTCAAGGTGATTTAGAGGGAAAACTGAAGGCTTTACAGTGGCCTGAGAGGCTGTACGTGATATGCTGTTCTCCATCCTCCCACTCAGACCTCCTCTTCTGTTACTCTCTGACTTAGATATTCTTTTCCAGCTACATTGGTCTCCTTGCTGTTCCTTGAAAATGCCAGATATCATACCCCCTTGGGGCCTTTGCAGGAGCCCTGCTGACGCAGTAGTTAAGAGCTTGGCTGCTAACCAAAAGGTTGGCAGTTTGAATCCACCAGCCACTCGTTGGAAACCCTATGAGGCAGTTCTAGTCTGTCCTATAGGGTTGCTATGAATTGGAATTGACTTGACGGCAGCAGGTTTGGTTTTTTTGATTTGGGGACCTTTGTACTTGTTCCTCTGCCAGGAATGCTCTTCCCCAAGATATCCACATGGGTCACTCCCTCACATTCAAATGACTCCCATATTTCAGTAATAGAGTGCAAGGGAACCTTTTAGAGTTACAGAATGAGGTGACTGCTAGGGTTCAATGTAAACCATATAGGAAAGAAGGGTCACCTGAGCCTCTGGATCTTAAAGAGAGCTTTTAGTTAAGCACACACTACAGTGTTTTCCACTCTGCCTTTTGTATTGTCCCTTTTGCCTGCAGTTCTTTTGTACTTTCTCTTACTCTTTAATTTCTACTCTCCTTTTAAGACGGGGCTCTTGAGGAAGTCTTCCATGACCCTGTCTACTTTCCACCCTGGTTTGATTAGGATACTTGGAGCAGGTCTTCATAACTGTTACCTGTGTGACCCTGTGAAAAAATGATTTAACCTTTCTGAACCTCGGTTTTCTGATCTATATCGTAGGGAATATTTTATACCTAAAAGGGTTGTTATAAGGATTTAGTGAACAGATGTAAAGCAGGTAGCCCCAGTGCCTTTTTATATTTTCTTCGCTAAACCTGATTGTGCTTGTAAACTCACTCTGTTTTCGGGGGACTGTAATAGACAGTGTAATAATAAAGGCCAGTAACCTCAAGCTCAGTCTTCACGGAGTGTATCTTGAATTAACTGATCAGCAACAATGTGGGAACAATAGTGGGTTCTCCTGCTCCTGTTCCTTCTGAGAGTTAACTGGCCACTGGCGTTATAAGTGATATCCCATAGAAACTTTTTGTAAAAGCTTACATCTGCTATTATTTGGCAGATATTCAGAAAATGCATTTTAACTTTAATAGGTAGAAACTGTTGGAGAAAAAGAAAGTAAATGGAATCATATGAGGTATTATAAAGGCGTATGTGAATGCTTGGATCACTTTTTGGAATTACTTGCTTATGGTTTCTTATTGGTTTGAGTAATTGTCCCTTAATTGACAGTACATCTCTTCAGGATTTCCATCAGTAATTCCAATCCTTTCTCTATAATGTGTCCACGTTTCTCATCGTCTGTGCTTTGTAGATTAATGCTGCTTTCATGTCTCACTGTCACCTAAGGTGAGATCATTACACTTCATTTCCTTGCTGCACATACTTAACATTTAGCTGGTAATAGTACTGTCATTCTTGCAGTTGGTAGAGAAATAAGCTCCTAGTAGTTTTACTATGCCAAATTACTGTAAAAAATAGATTATGGACTAGAAAGATTATAATATATATCAGTCAATGACGTCATTTCATGACATAGAAGTAATTTTTTATAATTATTTATAGTTTTTACCGTGCTGTCTTTACGTATGTGATAATGTTAAGGAATTATATTCTATAGTGTATCTATCAATTATTTACTGCAATAAAATTGAAGTGGCTGCTGTTAAAGATAACTATCAATAAGATTGATAAAATAGAAATAGAACATTTTAAAAAATCCATGCAAACTGAAGTGAACTCTGTAAATATACCTCAAAACTTAGATGTATGAACTAATGGCAATTAAGTGTTTGGTTTAACTCTGAAATTTGTTATTTGTGTGCAGTTGGTGACAAACGTCAGGGATGTATTGTAGACTGGAAAGTTTTCATTTTTTCGCCAAATAATGAAAAAAATTTAAGGAATGATTTTTCCTGGCTCTAAAGCATTTAGAAACAATTTTTCTTTAAGTAATATTTAATGTCATAATGAAGTATCTGTTAATAAGGGTTTTGTGGTTTATATGGCAGGTATTCTTTTTTTTAAATTGTGCTTTAGGCGAAAGTTTACAGCTTAAGTTGATTTCTCATACAAAATCTTATACACATATTGCTATGTGACAGTGGCTGCAATCCCTATAATGTGACAGCACACTCCCCCTTTCCACGCCGGGTTTCCTGTGTCCATCCAACCAGCTCCTGTCCTGTCCCACCTTCTCATCCTGCCTCTGAACAGGAGCTGCCCATTTGGTCTTGTGTATCTGCTTGAACTGAGAAGTACACTCTTCACGAGTATTATTTTATGTTTTATAGTCCAGACTAATCTTTGAAGAGTGGGCTTTGCGAGTGGTTTTAGTTTTGAATTAACAGAGCTTTTGCAGGTTCCTCCAGTCTCAGTCAGACCATTAAGTCTGGTCTTTTTATGTGAATTTGAGTTCTGCTCCGCACTTTTCTCCTGCTCCATCAGGGACTCTCTGTTGTGTTCCCTCTCAGAGCTGTCATTGGTAGTAGCTGGGCACCACCTAGTTCCTCTGGTCTCAGGCTGTTGGAGTCTTGGTTTATGTGGCTTTTTCATCTCTTGGGCTAGTATTTTCCTTGTGTCTTTGGTGTTCTTCATTCTCCTTTGCTCCAAGTGGGTTGGGACTAATTGATGCGTCTTAGATGGCCTCTTGCAAGCTTTTAAGATCTCAGACACCACTCAGCAAAGTGGGATGCAGAATGTTTTCTTAATAAACTTTGTTAGCCGACTGACCTAGATGTCCCCTGAAACCATGTTCCCCAGACCCCAGCCCTAGCTACTCTGTCCTTCAAAGTGTTTGGTTGTGTTCAGGGAACTTCTTAGCTTTTGGTTTAGTTCAGTTGTACTGACTTCCCCGGATTTGTGTGTTGTCCTTTCCTTCACCTAAGATGATTCTTGTCTACTATCTAGTCAGTGAATTCCCCTCTCCCTCCCTCCTCACCCTGGTAACCATCAAAGAATGTTTTCTTCTGTGTTTAAGCCTTTTCTTGACTTCTTATAATAGTGGTCTCATACAATATTTATCCTTTTGAGACTGACGAATTTCACTCAGCATAGTGCCCTTCAGATTCATCCATGTTGTGAGATGTTTCTCAGACTCATTGTTCTTTATCGTTTCATAGTATTCCATTGCATGAATATACCATAATTTGTTTATCCATTTGTCCATTGATGGGCACCTAGGTTGTTTGCATCTTTTTGCTGTTGTGAACAGTGCTGCAGTGAACATGGGTGTGCATATATCTGTTCATGTGATGGCTCTTATTTCTCTAGGATATATTCCAAGGAGTGGGATTGCTGGCTTGTATGGTACTTCTATTTCTAGCTTTTTAAGGAAGCATGTGGCAGTATTCTTAATACAGTTTTTTAAAAACAGTAATGTTAAGTAAAAGCCAGGGACAGAATATTACACCATGACTTAGACTGTTATTTTTACAGGGAGAAAAACTAATAAAGTTTAACATTCAAGCTTTATAAAGTGATAGAAATTTGAACATGTAGCTATAGGGATGAATAATTTATCTCATGATATTTGAAGACTGTTTTCTGTACTGTCTTCTTCAAATATCAGTTGTGTTAGCTGGCCTCTGACAAGTGCTGCGTAGCAGTTAGTCTAAGATTGAACTATGAGGAGGAATCCTAGAGGTAGAGTTTATTCAACAATTATTTATTGAATGCCTGCTACATATCAGGCACTGAGACTACAATAGTGAACAAAGCAGACAAATTTTCTGCCCTTATGGAAATCAGTTTATAGAAAGGAGACAGAAGATAAAGAAAAATAATGGCATGTATGTAATATAGAAATAAGTGGCCAGAAGGGAAAATAAAACAGGGAAGTCCAGGAAGTGGAGGTAGCATTTTAGTTAAGATAGCCAGGGAAAGCCTCTCTAAGAAGTTGACTTTTGAGTGAAGACTTGAGGAAACAAGGGAACCAGCCATGCAGATGTCTGGAGTAAGAGTATTCCAGGCATAGGGAAGAGCAAGTGCATAGCCTCTGAGGTGGAAACAAGACTAGCATCTTTAAGGAGCAGTGAAGATAGTACAGCTGTTGTTCTTAGTTGCTGTCCAGTCGCCTCCGACTCACGCCATTTATGTGTAACAGAACTAAACATTGTCCAGTCTTGTGCCATCTTCATGATCGTTGTTTTGCTTGAATCTGTTGTGTCAGTCCATCTCATTGAGGGTTTCCCTCGTTTTTGCTGACCCTTTACCAAACATGATGTCCTTTTCCAGCAGTTGTTCTTCCCTGATGATGTGTCCAAAGTAAGCAAGCTGAAATTTGCCATCCTTGCTTCTCAGGAGCATTCTGGTTGTATTTCTTCTAAGACTGATTTCTTCGTTCTCCTGGCTGTCTACGGGGTATATTCAATATTCTTCACCAACACTACCGATTTGAAAATGCTTCAACTCTTCTGTCTTCCTTTTTTATTGTTCAGCCTTCGTATATGTTTGAGACAATTGAAAAGACCATGGCTTGGGTCAGGTGTACAGTAGTCATCAAAATGACGTCTTTGCTTTTTTAAAACTTTTAAAGAAGTCCTTTGCAGCAGATTTGCCCAATGCGATACGTCATTTGATTTCTTGACTGCTGCTTCCATGGACATTGATTGTTGATTCAAGTAGAATGAAATCTTTGACAGCTTCAGTTTTTTTCTCCATTTATCATGGTAGTGTTTATTGGTCCGCATGTGAAAAATTTTGTTTTCTTCACATTCAGGCGTAATCCATCCTTAAGGCTGTAGTATTTGACCTTCATCAGTAAGTGCTTCAAGTCCTCTTCATGTCTGGCAAGCAAGGTTGTGTCATCTGCATATCACATCCTGATGCTGTGTTCTTCTTATAGTCCATCTTCTCAGATTATATGTTCAGCATACAGATTGAATAAGTAAGGTGAAAACTTGTTACTACCCTGCAGTTCAGTTTTGAACCACGCAGTATCTCCTTGTTCCCTTCAAATGACTGCCTCTTGATCCATGTACAGGTTCCCCATGAGCACACTTAAGTGTTCTGTAATTCCCATTCTTTGTTATGTGTGATCCATAATTTGTTATGATCCACAGTTGAATGCTTTTGTATAGTTAATAAAACACAAGTAAACATCTTTCCAGTATTCTTTGCTTTCAGCCGCGATCCATCTGACATCAGTAATGGTATATATCGCTCCTTCTGTGTTCTGCTCTGAATCTGGCTTGAACTCCTGGCAGTTCCCTGTCAGTGTACGGCTGCATTTGTTTTTGAATTGTCTAGCAAAATTTTGCTAGCATGTGATATTAGTGATATTGTTTGATAATTTCTGCATTCTATTTGATCAAGGTTATTCAGAATAATGGCTTTATGTCACGTAGAGATGACAGTTCAGCAAGCTACTTAAAAATGACATCATTATTTTCATATAAAATAATTGTTTTATATGAAGAAATGTTATTTTATTCTTCATTTGAAAAATATGCATGAATACCTTTTCATTAAACTACCCACACTTTATTATGGAATAGCAAAATCTTATATGGCCCATTCGACTATTTTCAATGACCGTGGTTTATTTACTTTCCCAACTTTTACTGTTTCTTTTCTGGGTAATCAAATTCAGGAGGCATGTTGTCCAACTGTTCTTTACACAAAAAGTAGTATGCAGTTTGGTAGTCGGTTACAACGTTGAATTTGCATTGAGTCAGGACTAGCTCAGCTGGAGAGGCTGCTGTGTAATACCCTGGAGAAAAATGCTTGGGTTTGATTTGGGGTTTTAGCCACTTGGATTACTAAAACTGGGCTGCAGACCATGGAAGAATGGACTTAATTCTGGGTCAGTCAGTCTTCTAGGATATAGCCTTTTGGAGTTCTAGCCCAATTAGTGAGGTTACCCTCACCTTTGGTGGACCCTGAATTTGGACCTTGTTCTGTCTAGCCTAGTGAGGCCACCAAATGTATTGCTTGGCCTTTCGACGTCGAGGTAAAAGCAGCTGACAGTGCTTTGCTTATTTATCTCTCTGGGTTTCTCACGTCTTCAGGATCCTGGCCCAATAATTTCTCCTTCGCTTAAAAAAAAAAAAAAAAAACCCAATAACATGAAAAAATATTTATTTTTAGATTTTTAATTGTCATGGTGGTGGATTTAGTGGTCAGAATTACCTAGTCCACCGTTACAGGAAGCAGAAACTCCCACGCGGTATTTCAACTATTTGTTTACACGTATGTCCTTTCAGTAAAGGTGGCCCTTTGTTGTTTGTAACTCAGTTTTTGGCAGTGTCATAATAAGTACATAGAAAATATTGACTGGCTTTTAAAAAAATTGGTGTAGACAGACTTTCCTTGAGCCATGAAGGAAAAATGAGACTAAAAGTTGAATGGTTTTATTTCTTGTAATACCTTCAGAATCACACTTAATAAATTTTTATTTTATGTTATTGGCATTAGACAATTATAAAGATTTCTGAAAATTAGAAAGCTGTGTGCAGGGTAGATTAGAACCATTAAATTAATTCCAAATCATAGTGACCCTGTGTACAACAGAACAAAACACTGCCCAAACCTGCACCATTCTCACAATAGTTGCTCTGTTTGAGCCCATTATTGCAGCCTCTGGGTCAGTCCATCTCATTGAGGATCTTCCTCTTTTTCGCTGCCTCTCTGCTTTACCAACCATGATATACTTCCCCAGGGGCTGGTCCCTTCTGATAACATGTCCAAAGTACGTGAGGCAAAGTCTCGCTATCCTCACTTCTACGGAGCACTGTGGCTGTACTTCTTCCAAGACAGATTTGTTTATCCTTCTGTCAGTCCATGGTACATTCATTATTCTTTGCCAACACAATAATTCAAAGACATCAAGTCGTCTTTGGTCTTCCTTATTCGTTATCCAGCTTTTACATGCATATGAGGTGATTGAAAATAACCGTGCACAGGCTGGGTCAGGCTCAGTGTAGTCCTCAAAGTGATATCTTTGCTTTTTAACACTTTAAAAAGGTCTTTTGAAGCAGATTTACTCAATGCAATACGTCATTTGTTTTCTTGACTGCTGCTTCCGTGGGCATTGATTGTGGACCCAATTAAAATGATTTCTGAAGTGTTGGCTCCAGACAGGTACCATCAGCATTGCTTAGAACCCATTAGAAGTGCATATTCTCGACTTCCGGGCAACATGGTGCTATAGTCAGAAGCACCACGCCGTCCCTCCACGGCAAAGATCCGAAAAACTAAGTCAGAGTCACACGTCAGTCCTGAAACCCTAAGCATCGACTGAACAGATAAAGAACTCAGTCAAGCAGTGAATGGAATAAGAAACTGACTGAGAACAGGGAGCAAGGAGAGATACATGCAGAGGTCCCCTATCAGCTACCACAGCACGGATCTGCCATCTTGGACTCTTGTTGGAGATCGACGAACAAGGGGTACGAGAAAGCAGCTTCATGGAGCTTCCAGCAGGAGACAGAACAGCCAGTAACCAGCGATACACGCTTTCCCACCCCCCACCCTTCTTTACCCCCATTCGGCCTCCTCTCCTTCCTGTGGCCAGTCGCTTGGCCGGGAAGCACCGGCTTCACCCCAGTATCGCTTTGATTCCACCCGCCCACACTGGCCGGCTCCCCGAGTGCCATTTGTTGGCTGCTGGTGTTGCTTTTTTCCACTTCATTAGATTTCTTCCCTACTTCTCACCACCTCCCTCTCCTTTCTCTAAAATACCTGGCTCCGTGGCTATCTTTCCTTCTTCCAGGGGGGCTGCAAGGCGCCACTCGACCGTGGAACTGCTTCCTGGCCCCTGCCGACACGCTGGTGGGACCCCCGGGGCTTTTTTTTGTTTGTTCTGATTTGTACTGTTTTGATTTGTTTTTTTGATTGTTTTCTCGGCTTGGGAGCCACTTCTGGCCAGGCAGTGCCGTGCGGCTTGGGAGATACTCCCTTGCCCTGTGCAGACGCACAGTGACATCCCTGGGAGCATTTATTTTTCTTGTTTGTTTTTGTTTTTTTGTTTCTTTGTTTTGTTTTCTCCTCTTTTCCTTTTTTCTCTTTCTTCATTTCCAGTTTCTCGATTTATTCATTTTTTTCTTTTTGTTTTTCACCATTTCTCAGTTTCTCATCTCTCCACTCTGATAGCAAGCTCCCTTAGCACTCTTTTTTGTCTGTGTGTATGTTTTTGGCTCCTGTTCCTCTCTTCTCTCTCTCCTCTTTCCCATACCCATCTTAGCTCCACACATCACAATCTCCTTTCTCCTTCCTGCCGACCCGCACTATGCACTGAACATCACACCTCCAAGCAGCACAGGCACAGCCTACCGGAACCTGCCTTGCACTGATTCCTAGTCCACCTTGTTGGCTCTGGTACATGCCACCACAAACAACCCATCCCAGCAACTCCCCTTCAGCTGGACCTACCCTGCTGTACCATACCTGAGTGACTGACCCTGCCGATTGGAGAAGGAGGTGAAAAGTATCGTGCGTACAGACTAGCAAACAACAAAGAACACACAGCCTGTCTGCTCAGACATAATCAAATAAAACAAAAAAGCAGGACAGAACAAACAAATCTACAATCAGTAAATGAGAAAAATAACTACTGAAAGCCCCGAAGACAGCAGACGATATCAAAACGTATACAAAATCAGGACAGGATGGTTCTAGTAGGCATCCAAAATAAAACACCAGATGACTTTCCAGTAGAAGAAAAGGCACTAGAACTACCTGATAGGGAATTCATATCTCTAATATTCTGAAATATTGTACATTTGAAGCAAAAAGCAGACAAAAATGAGGAAAAAATAGACAAATTCATGGAAAATACAGACAAACTGGAAGAATTCAAGAAAATAATACAGGAACAAAATGCTAAAATACATTCACAACTAGAAAATCATACAAAAACAACAATTAGAAATCCAAAAGATAAACAACAAGATTTCAGAAATGGACAGTGTCATAGAAGGGCTGAGGAACAGGTTTGAAATGATGGAAGATAGGATCAGCGAAATTGAAGACAAACACTTGGCTACAGCTCTGTTTGAGGAAAAATCAGAAAAGAGAATGAAGAAAAATGAAGACACCCTGAGAATTATGTGGGATACAATCAAAAGCAAAAATCTGTGAGTGATCAGAGTTCCAGAACAGGGGGAGAAAACAGAAAACACAGAAAGGATCATTGAAGAATTGCTGACAGAAAACTTCCCAAGTATCATGAAAGATGAAAAGCTGATTGTCTTGGTCATCTAGTGCTGCTCTAACAGAAATACAAGAAGTTGATGGTTTTAACAAAGAGAAGTTTATTTCCTTACAATAAAGTAAGCTAAAAGTCCAAATTCAGGGTGTCACCTCCAGGGGAAGACTTTGTCTCTCTGTTGGCCTTATCATCGATGTTCTCCCGGACTAGGAGTTTCTCTGTGCAGGGACCCCGGGTCCAAAGGACGCGCTCTGCTCCTGGTGCTCCTTTCTTGGTGGTATGAAGTCCCCAATTCTCTGCTTGCTTCTGTTTGCTTTTATCTCTTGTAAGGTAAAAGGTGGTGCAGGCCACACCCTAGAGAAACTCCCTTTACGTTGGATCAGGGATGTGACCTGGGTAAGGACGGTGTCACAATCCCACCCTAATCCTCTTTAACATAAAATAACAATCACAAAATGGAGGCCAACCACACAGTTCTGGAAATCATGGCCCAGCCAAATTGATACACACATTTTTGGGGGGACATAATTCAAACCATGAAACTGACCATCCAGGAAGCTCAGCGAACCCCATATAGGCTAGAACCCAAAAGCAAATCACCAAGGCATATCATAATCACACTCACTAAAACCAAAGACAAATAATCCTGAGAGTATCTTGAAAAAACAAGAAGTCACATACAGAGGAGAAACAATAAGACTAAGCTCGGATTATTCGGCAGAAACCATGAAGGCAAGAAGGCGATGGGATTACATATATAAAATCCTGAAAGAAAAAAATTGCCAGCCAATAATAATATATCCTGCAAAACTCTTATTCAGATATGATGGTGAAATTAGGTCATTTCCACATAAACAGAAATTAAGGGACTATGTAAAAATCAAACCAGACTTACTTACAAAACTTATTAAAGTAAGTCCTTTGATCTGAGAACAGACAACATCAGACCACAGGCTGACTCTAGAACACAGGACTGTACTAGCCAGATACCAGCTTAGGAAATGAACTCTTAAGGACTATCCAAAACTGAAAGAATTACAACAGGGAACCAGAGAGGTTAATCTGTAAATGAGAACATCAGAACAATCAAAGAGGGAAAGAACAGTGTAGGTATAGAACCTTCTAATGGAGAGGAAGGCAAGGCGATACCAACTAATAATAGACTGGTTCAAACCTAGGAAAATAAGGGTAAATTGGAAGGTAACAACAAAGAAAGTTAACAAACCTACTCATCAGAACAAAGAAGAAAAACATACAGTCTCAGTAAAAACAAAACTTACAAAAACAAAAGAAAGTAAAAAAAATCCACAAACAAATTGATTTCAGCACAGGAGAGCGAGAGGAACAAAGAAAACTTACAACAGCACAAAAAAAAAAAGCACTACAAAATGACAGCAATAGACTCACATCTACCAGTAATTACAGTGAATGTAAATGGCCTAAATGCACCCATAAGGAGACGGAGAGTGACAGAATGGATAAAAAACAGGATCCACCAGTATGCTGCCTATAGGAGACACACCTTAGAAACATAGACGTAAACCTATTAAAAATCAAAGGATGGAAAAAACATATCAAGCAAATAGCAACCAAGGCAGAGCAGAGGTGGCAATACTAATCTCAGATAAAATAGACTTTAAAAGAAAATCCACCATAAAAGACAAGGACACTATGTAATGATTAAGGGGACAATCAGTCATAAACACATAACCATAACAAACATCAACGCACCCAGTGACAGGGCTCCAAAATACATAAACTCTAACAGCAGTGAAAAGAGAAATTGACAGTTTCACAATAATAGCAGGAGACTTCAACACACCACTCTCAGTAAAGGCTAGAACATCTAGAAAGAAACTTAAAGATACAGAAGACTTAAGGAGCACAATCAGCCAACTTGATCTCATAGACATATATAGACTACTACACCCAACAGTTGCAAAGTACACATTCTTTTCCAATGCACTTGGAAAGTTCTCCAGAATAGACCACATCTTAGGCCACAGAGCAATCCTTAACAAGATCCAAAATGTTGAGCTACTACAAAGTATTTTCTCTGACCACAACACCATCAAGGTAGAAATTAACAACAGGAAGAGCAAGGAAAAAAATCAATTACGTGAAAACTAAATAACACCCTGCTGACACATCACTGAGTAATAGAAGAAATAAAAAAAAATGAATCAAAAAATTCCTAGAATGAAACAAGAATGAAAACACAGCATACCAAAACCTTCCGGACAGAGGAAAGGCAGTTTTCAGAGGACAATTTATAGTAATAGATGCACACATCAAACAAGAAGAAAGGGACAAAATCAAAACATTAACTACAGAACTCCAACAAATAGAAAGAGAACAGCAAAAAAAGCCCACAGCCACTAGAAAAAAGAAACTAATAAAGATCAGAGCAGAAATAAATGAAATAGAGAATAGAAAAAAATAGAAAGAAGCAACAAAACCGAAAGCTGGTTCTTTGAAAGGATCAACGAAATTGATAAACCCCTGGCCAGACTGACAAAAGAAAAACAGGAGAGGACGCAGATAACCCAAATAAGAAATGAAATGGGGGCATTACAACAGTCCAAACTGAAATAAAAAGCATCATAACAGAGTATTACGAAAAAGTATACTCCAACAAATTTGAAAACCTAGAGGAAATGGGTAAATTTCTAGAAACACACTACCTACCCAAACTACCACGAAGTTATGTTGAAAATCTGAACAGACTTATAACAAGAGAAAAGACTGAAAAGGTCATTAAAAAAACTCCCAACAAAAGAAGGGCCCGGCTCAGATGGCTTCACTGAAGAATTCTACCAAATATTCAAAGAGCTGACACAAGTACTACTTAAACTATTTGAGAATATAGAAAAGGAAGCGATACTTCCGAATTCATTTTACGAATCTAGCATAACCCTGATACCAAAACGAGGCAAAGACACCACAAAAAAAGAACATGACAGACCAGTATATCTCATGAATATAAATGCAAAAATTGTAGCCAATAGAATTCAGTATCATATCAAACAAATAATACACTGTGACCAAGAAGGATTCATACCAGGTATGCAAGGATGGTTCAACATTAGAAAATCAAGCAACCTAATCCACCACATAAATAAAAGGAAAGAAAAGAATCTCATGATCATCTCAATTGACACAGAAAAGGCATTTGACAAAGTTCAGCACCCGTTCCTGATAAAAACTCTTAATAAAATAGGTATAGAAGGGACGTTTCTCAACATAAAAAGGTTCATCTATGCAAAACCAATGGCCAACATCATTCTTAATGGAGAGAGACTGAAAACATTCCCCCCTGAGAACAAGAACAAGGCAAGGATACTCTTTATCTCCACTCCTAATAACGTTGTGCTGGAAGTCCTAGCTAGAGCAGTAAGGCAAGAAAAAGAAATAAAGGGCATCTAAATTGGTAATGAAGAAGTTAAACTGTCCCTGTTTGCAGATGATATGATACTAAAAACACCCTAAAGACTCCATGAGAAAACTACTGGAACTAATAGAAAGATTCAGCAGAGTAGCAGGATACAAGATAAACATTCCTATACACCAAGAAAGAGAACGATGAGAAGGAAATCAGGAAAGCAATACCATTTATAAAAGCCCCTAAAAAATTAAAATACTTAGGAATAAACCTAATCAGGGATGTAAAAGACCTATACAAAGAAAACTAGAAAACACTGCTGTAAGAAACCCAAAGGGATCTACATAAATGGAAAAACATACCATGCTCATGGATAGGTAGGCTCAATATTGTGAAAATGACAGTTCTACCCAAAGCAATTTACAAATACAATGCAATCCCGATCCAAATCCCAACAACATTCTTTAAAGAGATAGAAAAACTAATTGTTAACTTTATATGGAAAGGGAAGAAGACCCAGATAAGTAAAGCTCTACTGAAGAAGAAGAGTAAAGTAGGATGACTCACACTGCCTGATCTTAGAACCTACCATACAGCTATGGTAGTCAAAACAGCCTGGTACTGGTACAACGACAGATACATTGACCAATGGAACAGAATTGAGAACCCAGATGTAAATCCATCCATCTATGGTCACCTGATCTTGGACAAGGGACCGAAGTCCATCAGATGGGAAAAAGACAGTCTTTTTAACAAATTGTGCTGGCAAAACTGTATGTCCCTCTGTAAAAAAATGAAGCAGGACCCATACCTCACACCATACGCAAAAAGTTATTTAAAATGGATCAAAGACCTAAATATAAAGCCTGAAACTATAACATTCATAGAAGAAGAAATAGGATCAACGCTAGAGACCCTAACGTACAGCATTAACAGGATACAAATCATAACCAACACACAAACCCCAGAAAGTAAGCTAGACTACCGTGATCTTGTAAAAATTAAACACTTATGCTCATCAAAAGACTTCACGAAAAGAGTAAAAAAAATTGGACATTACAAGTTAGACAAAGGTCTAATCTCTAAAATCTACAAGAAAGTCCAACATCTCTACAACAAAAAGACAAATAACCCAGTTAAAAAATGGGCAAAGGAAATGAACAGACACTTCACCAAGGAAGACATTCAAGCGGCCAGTAGACAAATGAGGAAATGCTCACAATCCCTAGCCATTAGAAAAATGCAAATTAAAACCACAATGAGATACCATCTCACCCCGACATTACTGGCACGAATCAAAAACACTGGAAATAACAAATTTTGGAGAGCCCGCAGGGAGATTGGAACTCATACATTGCTGGTGGGAATGCAAAATGATACAGCCATTTTGCAAAACGATATGGCACTTCCTTAGAAAGCCAGAAATAGCAATACCGCAGAATCCAGGAATCCCACTCCTAGAAATATATCCTAGAGAAATACGAGCCGTCACATGAATAGACATGTGCACACCCATATTAATTGCAGCACTGTTCACAGTAGCAAAAAGATGGATACAACCTAGATGCCCATCAACAGATGAATGGATAAACCAACTATGGTACATACATACACTGGAGTATTATGCAATGATAAAGAACAATGATGAATCTGAAGCATCTCATAACATGGATGAAACTGGAGGACATTATGCTGAGTGAAATAAGTCAATCACAAAAGGACAAATATTGTGTGAGACCTCTGTTGTAAAAACTCATGTAGAAGTTTACATACAAAAAAAAACAATCTTTGTGGGTTACGAGGGATGGAGAGGGGAACTAAATAGATAATAGATAAGTGGTAATTTTGGTGAAGGGTAAGACAGTACACATTACTAGGGAAGCCTGCACAACTTGTACAAGGAAAGGTCATGGAAGTTCCATAGACACTTCCAGACTCCCTGAGGGACTAAATTGCTGGGCGGAGGGCTGTGGGGACTGTGGTCTCGGGGAACATCTAGCTCAACTGGCATAACACGGTTGATAGAGACAGTGTTCTACATTCTGCTTTGGTGAGTAGCGTCTGGGGACTTAAAAGCCTGTGAGCAGCCATCTAAGCCATCTAAGAGGCTCCCTTCGGGAGCAAGGGAGAATGAAGAGAACAAGATACAAGGAAAAGATTAGTCCAAAGGACTAATGGACCGCAGCTACCACATCCTCCACCAGACTGAGTCCAGTACAGCTAGATGGTGCCCGGCTACCACCACTGACTGACCGGGACCACAACAGAGGGTCCTGGATGGAGCTGGAGAACGATGTAGAACAAAATTCTAACTCACAAAAAAAGAGCAGATTTACTGGCCTGACAGACTGGAGAAACCCCTAGAGTATGGTCCCCAGATATGCTTTTAGCTCAGATTTGAAGTCACTATTCAGCCAGGGATTGGACAGCCCCATAAAACAAAACGGGACTAATGAGGCACAGCAGTCCAGGGACAAGGACTAGAAGGCAGAAGGGGACAAGAAAGCTGGTAATAGGGAACCCAAGGTTGAGAAGGGACAGTGTTGACATGTCGTGGGGTTGTTAACCATTGTCATAAGGCAATATGTGTACTAACTGTTTCTTGAGAAACTGTTTTGTAAGCCTTTATGGTACCAAAAAAAAAAAAATCTTTGTGAGATCAAATTGGTAACAGCAACTCAAAAGATTTGATGGGAT
Organism: Trichechus manatus latirostris; assembly: GCF_000243295.1. Classification (NCBI taxonomy): domain Eukaryota; kingdom Metazoa; phylum Chordata; class Mammalia; order Sirenia; family Trichechidae; genus Trichechus; species Trichechus manatus. The sequence continues at coordinate 971,064 of NW_004443943.1, forward strand.
ACCTGGGGGCAGTGAGTTGAAGATAATGGTGATGGAATAATTTGGAAAAGGATAGTGAGAATAGCAGTACAACTGGAAGAATATAATTGATGTCACTGAATTGTACATGTAGAAATTTCTGAAATGGTATATTTTTGGCTATGTATATTTTCACAAAGAAAAAAAAAAAGATCCTCCAAGATCGAGAAGGGAGAGTGTTGACATGCGGTGGGGTTGTTAACCAATGTCATGAAACAATATGTGTACTGACTGTTTAGTGAGAAGCTGTTTGTTCTGTAAACCTTCACCTAAAGTACAGTAAAAAGAAAACAAGTGCAGATTCTCTGATCATTTCTCATACCCTCTTAATCAGAAACTCTAGGGGCATAGCCCAGCAATCTATGTTTTAACAGGCCCTCCCAGTCATTCTGTTACATAGAGGTATTACTTTAATAGAGTAAACCGAGTATGGTTTTTGTACAGACCTCTTAAGACCTGTAGGTTATATATCTTTCTATGATGATACTATTTTAGGAAAGTATTAACATTGGCATAAATATTTAACATTGACCCAATCTTAGTCTTTCTTTAGAAATAACGAGTAAGCTTATAGAAAATTATTATAGTTATTAGAGCAAAATTATGACCTAAACAAATGAGTTCATTGAAAAATAAGAACTTGTCTTTATTATACAAGAAAATGATGTGATTCTGACTGTTGACAGTAACTGGTTTATTCCAGTTGTCTTTCAGTATTGCTAAAGGATTGGATTGTTTGGGACTAAACTTTTCTAACAGACGTCTCATTCAAAGTAAGTTCTCTATTCTTTGCCTTTATTTGAAAGGAATTCATTTACATCACTGTCACTCCTGGCAGATAGGTTTCAGTGGAGCTTTCAGACTAAGAAAAAAGGCCTGAGGAGCCACTTCTCAAAATTAGCTGATGAAATCCCTATGGATCTCAATAGAACATGGTCGAATGTAGTGCTGGAAGATGAGTCCCCTAGGTTGGAAAGCGCTCGAGATACATACGCAGTAACCTCAACAATGGACTCAGACCACTAATTGTGAACACAATTCAGAACCAGGCAATGTTTCATACTGTCCTGTTGTACATGGGGTAACCCTGAGTCAGAGCTTACTAAATGGCAAGTAACAACAATAATTTACATCCACAATATGGTGGAAATTCCTTAGTATATGAAATAATCACGTACCATTTCTTTCCATTTATTTGGAAATCATCCATTTATTTTCTAGTCAACTTTAACATAATTTTAAATGAGACAAAAGATTTTTATGATATATGATAGTGTTGACATTAAGCTTTTTAAAAAAGCTTCAAATAGTTACTGATCATTGAAACTTTGCTTACTAATTTTCTCAGGGCCTTTGGCAACTAGTGTTAGTTATAGAATTTAAAACTGTCTGTTTAGAAGTGGAGTGGCTTATATGAAAGGGCACTTTTTTTTTTTTTTTATTACTTTGTAGCCATAATTTGTTTATAAAAAATAATACTAATATTACTAACCTACTTGTCTCCATCCTTGTCCTGAAATGGTTTCTTGCTCATCTTTCTAGGAATTCAGTTTACCATTAAAGAATAAAGATTCCTCACAAAGTTCACATTAAAAGTAAAATAGTTTTTTAGTTTTGAATACAATTTAGAGAGTGGTTTACAGAAAGATTTTGTACTTTGGCAGCAGTTTGAGTGTAGAGTGGTAGTGTAAACGGGAAAAATACTTACTTTTTGAATTTAGCTTTAATATTTCAGCTCTAAAACAAAAAAGACCCTATATAGTAGTACGTCATCTGTATGTGTAGAGTCCCTGAGTGGTGCAGATGGTTAATGCCGTTAGCTGCTAACCAAAAGGTAGGATGTTCGAATCCACGGAACAAAGGCCTGTTATCTACTTAAGAAAAATCAGCCATTGAAAACTCTGGAGCAGAATTCTACTCTGACACACAGTGGGATTGCCCTGAGTCGGAGTCAACTTGACTGCAACTCATTTTCATCTAATAATGTACATTGAACATGATTTTTATGTTTGTTTACCTATAATTTTTGTAGCCGATTGTGTTCTGTTACATAAATAAGTGCTTGATCAAGTTCCTGGTGTTGTAGAGTATAGAATATGTTCAGTATGATTTGGATCGAAAAGTTTTTTCAAAACATGTCACATCAGTCATTGTGATGACAGCAAAATCTCAGTGTTCCTGTGACAAGTTTAGTTTTAACAGTACAACTTCTTGTAAACTCAGTAACCTGCTAATGTGAATTAGTTGCAAAATGAATCTCTCTCACTGAGTTAAATGACTTTACATATTTCCAGACTTTAAAAAATCATACCTATAAATATTGTTAAAATTATCCTTAAAATTTCATTTGGACATACAACCTTATTTTGGAATGTGAAGTAAAAAAAAATTATGTAGTTTTAGCAAATGAAAATTAGAGTTTTATATTCACAATTTCTGAATACAGTAATTTTAGAGCATAATTTTAGAAGAAAATGCAAGGAGGATTTTATAATCATTCTCTAAATGTATAAATTCTGTGATAAGAAAGGTCTAGGCTTTCTTACAGTTTATTACAAAGCTAAGGTTATATTTCATTACTTATGTAAAATAGTGTTCTTTGTTTAGCTTCTTATAGGAGAATTGTGTAGTTCTATTGATTGGTTCTATGCAATGGAAATCTGACCTTTAGCAGATGTTTGAGAAATTGCCAGTACAGCATGATCAGCCAACTAGACAGTTTCTCTCTTGTTGTTTGACAGGCCTTTCCTGGTTTAGTAACATGCCAAAAAAAATTTAAACTCTTTTTCATAATGTCTGGAGCTTTCTAAAATATTAAGAGCATGTTGAAAAGTATTGATTAAAATAGGTAGATTTTTTTCCCCCTAAATCCTGAATTTGCGTTTCAGCTAATTTTTAAAATGTTTGTGTGTCTGTCCATCTGAGAAAATCCTAACTGTTGAGTAATAACATTTTACTTTGAGATATAAAACATTTTTGCCTATGAAATTAATGGTGATTTAGGGTTGAAATATTTATATGTTATTATTTGCTTTGGTTATATTTTTCTTTGTGCAATTTAAAGATTATTGCAAGTTTCTCTTAATTTTAGAGTTCATATTTAGTTATAAGTATCTTTTAAACATACAGACTTTTTAATAGGGGTGAAATGTTATCCTGTCTGGAACTCCTAGCTTGGAGCAGGATGTTACATGAATCCATGTTAAAGTCTGTTCTCTGAAGGACAGTGTTTTTTAAAGAATGTAATGGGTTCAGCTGTTTAGTTGTACGAGTTCAGCATGAACACTGTAAGCTCTGTTTCTTCAACTTCGTTGATTGTGTGTACAGGAAGGGGAGAAGGAGTGCCTTAGTGTTTGAGAATAAAGTGATGAATTGACAGTACCAGCAGTTGCCAGTCGGGATCTTTTCCTGCAGGTGCTGGTTTTCCATAGGGCATTGCAGTTGCTTTTCATTGTGTTAGATATGGAAAGAAGGATTTTATTTTAAGAAAAGTTTAAGCAATATATCTTACATAGTTCCATTTTACAGTTTGTAACAATTTTATGCCTTTTGCTTATATACTAAGTTCATTTTTTTTTTTTTCATTGTACTTCAGGTAAAGGCTTACAGAACAGATAGTTTCTCATGAAACAGTAGTACACATGTTGTTTTATGACATTGGTTAACAACCCCACAACATATCAACCCTCTAACTTCTCAACCTTTTTTTTTGTGGTGAAAATACACATAGCCAAAGATACAGCATTTCAAAAATTTCTACATGCACAGTTCAGTGACAGTGACTACGCTCTTCGAATTGTGCTGTTATTCTCACTTAAGATGAAGGCTTACATAACAAAATAGTTTCTCATTTAACAGTTACTACAGATGTTGCCCTGTGACACTGGTTAACAATCTCACAACACATCAACAATATCCTTACTCAACCTTGGGTTCCCTATCACCAGCTTCCTTGTCCCCTTCTGCCTTCTGGCCCTTGTCACTGGACTCCTGTACCTCGTTAGTCTCATTTGGTTTTACGTGGCTGTCCACTCCCAGGCTGAACAGTGAACCTCGGAGGTAACTTCACCACTGAGCTAAAAGGGTGTCTGGGGGCGGCCATACTCTCGGGGTTTCTTCAGTCTCCTTTAGGCCAGTAAATCTGGTCTTTTTTTTGTGAGTTAGAATCATGCTCTACATCCTTCTCCAGCTCTGTCCAGAACCCTTTGTTGTGATCCTGGTCAGAGCAGTCAGTGATGGTAGCCGGGCACCATCTATCTTTACTGGACTCAGTCCAGTGGAGGCCTTGGTAGCTGTGGACAGTTACTCCTTCAGACTAATCTTTTCCTTGTATCCTGTTCTCTTCATTCTCTCTTGCTCCCGAAGGGATGAGACCAGTGGAGTATGTTAGATGGCCGCTCACAGGCTTTTAAGACCCCAGACACTACTCACTGAGGTAGAATGTAGAGCATTGTCTTTATAAGCTGTGTCATGCTAATTGAGCTAGATGTTCTCTGGAGACCATGGTCCCCACAGCCCTCCACCCAGCAATTCAGTCCCTCACGGAGTTTGGATGTGTCTATGGGGCTTCCATGACCTTTCCTTGTACAGGTTGTGCTAGTTTCCCCTGTATTGTGTACTGTCTCACCCTTCACCCAAGATACCACTTATCTATTGCCTATTTAGTATTTCCACCCTACCCCTCCCATCCCTGCTAACCAACAAAGATGGTTAGATTTTGTGTGTGAACACTTTCATGGGTTTTTACAATAGAGGTCTCATATAATATTTGTCCTTTTGTGATTGACTTATTTCACTCAGCATAATGTCCTCTAGTTTCATCCATGTTGTGAGATGCTTCACAGATGCATTGTTGTTCTTTCTCGTTGCATAGTACTCCATTGTGTGTATGTACCATAGTTTGTTTATCCATTCATCTGTTGATGGGCATCTAGGTTGTTTCCATCATTTTGCTATTGTGAACAATGCTGCCATGAACATAGGTGTGCATATGTCTATTCGAGTGACGACTCTTATTTCTCTAGGATATATTCCTAGGAGTGGGATTGCTGGATCGAGTGGGATTGCTGGATCGAATGGTATGTCTATTTCTAGCTTTCTGAGGAAGCGCTATATCATTTTCCAATATACTGAATTCATTTTTGAAGGGTTATGATTTGTAGTAAGTCTTGGCACGTGCTTACCTATTACCTTAGAAAAATAGAGAGTTTTTTTTCCCTAAGTATAGATTCAGCATCAGGAGTTCCAAGAATAACTTTGCTAAACTAAAATTTAAAAAGCAAGTGTTTGTGATAGTTTTGTTGAATCTACACGAACCAGACTAATAGCCAATATCAATTATGTTACAAGTGAAAAACAATTTCATGTGTTCATGTTTAAAAATTTTATAGAAAAGAATATAGATAATTGTTTCTCTAATAATAAGTTATCCTCATCACAGTGACTTTTCATGTTTGTACCTTCTGATAAAAGGCACATACAAGGTTTTATTAGGCAGGAAAGGTTGTGTATTTTAGCAGACTGGTGGGTAGCTTTTTTAAAAACGGATAGAACAGACACTAAAATTTATAGGTTTAAGTTTAATGAAGTGTATCTGATTTATCTATCACCATTACAAGTTGCAGGGACTACTCTGACTGATGGCGACCACATATGTTTCAGAGTAGAACTGCACTCCTTAGGGTTTTCAATGGTTATGAGTTTTCACGGGTGAATTCAAACTTCCAAACTTTTGGTTAGCCGCTGAGTGCCGTAACCCTTTGCACCACCCAAGGACTTCTATTTTCTGTAGATGGATGTAATATCTGTTATATTACATACTGATACTAAGGTTTCTACTAAAGTCACTTCGTATGAAGAAAAAAAACCTTAAGTGGGATTTGCTAGGTAACCGTATTGCTACACATATCCATGGTGCTATACTGGTACATGAAGTCATTTTCTAAAACAATGGAGAGTAGCTACATATTGAGAGGGGATTAGGTTGTAGAGTCAGCAGCACATAAGGTGAAAATGCATCTAATCAAATTTAAAGAACCTTTAAAAAAAGACTTGTTGGAGAGACCAATCTGTTTTTTCAATTCATCCTACACAGTCATTTTTTCCTTCCAGTGTTGGAATAGTGTTTTGTTTTGTTTTTTCCCCTGTTGAATATCAGACAAAGTGATTTTCTTTCATTTAGATCTTCAATACTAGAATCACATGAGAGCTGTGAGGAAACAGTTATGGTGAAATGGTTAGACTTGAGATTTCCAAATCAGAAAATATAACATACAGAATCAAGTTAAGACCATTATGTAGATAAAATTTTCTTGTTAATAACTATTTTAGAAGAATATATAAAATTCAGAATGAACTTATAAGAAATTCAAATTTCAATGTAAAAGTGGGTACTTTATCAGTCACTGCTTATTCTGGTTCTCTTTCATGTTTGGATCAAATTAGTTAACCTTTTATTTTTCTTGATTCAACTGGGATTTATTGGTGTTTGTAATTTTTAAATCCTCTAATTTTCATCACAAACACTTAATGGTTGTCTTCCATTCAGTTTTAATCTGAGTTAAGGTACAAATCCAGAGAGAAAAGTTTAAACACTTGCTAAAGTTAAAGAAATTGTTTTATTTAGTTGTCTTCACAGTTCTTATCATAAAAAGCCTCTGTTGTTGTCTTACTTCCTGATTTCTTTTTTTGTCTCTTAGGGAAGCAGAAGAAAAAAATTATATAGTAGTATAAGGCAGCTAGTTTGAGCGTTGTTCTCATCAGAAGGGAGCTTAGCCAACAATTTTACTAAATAAATCTAAGATTTTCTCCTTCCTAACAAGTACCTGAATTGACTCGATGGCAGTGGGTTTGGTTTGTTGGTTAACAATTACTTCTACTAATATACAATTCTAGGAGGTGCCGGTGGTGCAGTGGTTAAATGCTCAGCTGCTAACTGAAAGATCAGTTGTTTGAACCCACCAGCTGCTCTGCAGTAGAAAGATGTGGCAGTCTGTTTCCATGAAAATTACAGCCTTGGAAACCCTATGGGGCAATTCTACTCTGTCCTGTAGGGTTGCTATGAGTGAGAATCGCCTTGACAGCAATGGGTTTTTATATACAATTCTATAATATGAGATTATGTGTCTCTGTTTGGTAACTCTGCTGAGGAATCCCATTCTTAAAAAACTACACATTAAGTTAAAATATGTATTTTGTTTTTAAAATATTATTTAATATTTTAAATAACATCATTAACACTATAACTTATTTTGGTGTTCAGCCGTAGACTTGGACTCTAGGACGTTTAGTGCTCTTTCTTTTGTTAAGGTCCAGACAATTCTCTCTCAACAAAATATTGAAGGGTGCTTGTCTTTGGTCTTTTCCCATTATCTCTTTAAGACAGATACAAGCACATATTAGAAGATGAGACAACTCTAGGTATTTAGAAATTATATCTTGTATTTTTCTGTCTGCCTGATTAAAACTGCTTCTGTAATGATAAAAGCCACTGAAGATGAGTCAAGATAGAGCTGATCCAGTCAGTCATTCACTAGGTATTTATTTGGCATTTATTTTGTGGTTATCACTTTGATATGCGTACACTATGTTTGTGTGTTGTCTTTTTCCTTTTTGCTTTTAATTAAATCATCTCATATTCACCAAGTGCATAATACACACTATTCTTAAGTACACAGCTCTTTGATTTCCCCCCCACATATTTATATACCCATGTAAATACTACCAAGATCAAAGTATAGAATGTTTCCAGGACACACCATATTTACCCTAGTACCTCTTCCCAGTCTATACCGCTCCTGTATTCTACCATCTGAGTTCTATCACTGTAGATGAAATAAGCCTATTGTTGAACTTACAAGAGGAATTCTGCAATGGGTTCATTTATTCATTATAATATCTGTGAAATTTATTTTATTGGTTTCCAAGAGCTGCCATAAGAAATCACGACATTCCTGAGGTTAGACTGTAGTGGTTGTATGGTGGCCCCCCAAAAGATCCGTCCTCATCTTAACCCAAGAAACCTGTGAATGTGACCTTATTTGCAAAAGGGGTTTTTACAAATGTAAGTAAGGATCTCCAGATGAGGTCATCCTGCGTTACCTAGGTGAGCCCTCAAACCAATGACAAAGTGTCCTTATAAGAGACAGAAGTAGGGAGTCCATGTGAAGATGGAGATAGACTGTGAAGATGAAGTTACGCAGCCACAAGCCAAGGAACGTCTGGAGCCACCAGCAGCTGGAAGATGGAAGGATTATCCCATAGAGCCTTTGGAGAGAACGTGGGCCTGCTAACACCTTGATTTCAGAATTCTGACGTTCAGAACTATGACAGAATAAATTTCTGTTGTTTAAAGCCACTTGGTTTGTGATGATTTGTTACAGCAGCCCTAGAAAACTAATACAGTCAACCATGTTTTTGAATCTACCATTAGTTCATTCTTTTTATTGCGGTATAATATTCCAGTGAATGAATATATTATTATTTATCTGTTCTCCAAATGATGGGCATTTGGGTTTTTGTTTGGCCTTGTTTTTCTTCTGGTTTTTGGCTATTAAATAAAGCTGCAGTGAATGTTCTTGTATGTATACCTTTGTGGATTCATTGACTCATTTTTCTTGGTAGGAGTGGAGCTGCTGCATCATAGTGTAGTTGTATATTTAGTTTTAGGAGCAATTGCCAGTTTTCCAAAGTGGTTGTATCTTGTTATACACCCAACAATGTTTGAGTGTGATAGTTGCATCAGATCTTCAGTAATACTATTTCCAGTCTTTTAAATTTTAGCCATTTTGATGGGTGTGAAGTAGTATCTGATTGTGATTTTAATGTGCATTTCCTTAATGAGTAATATGTTGACTGCTTTTTCATACATTTGTGGCCATTTGGAGATCCTCTTTTTTTGAAGTGCCTAATCAAGTCTTTTGTTGCCCATTTAAAAAATTGGGTTGTTTGTCTTTTATCTTTGATTTGAAGGAGATCTTTGTACAGTAAAACTGGCAGAAACCTGTCAGAGAAGGAAAACTCAAATATTTTCCACTGGAAAAGTGATAAGTCTCCACCCTGTGAAAGGTAGAAAACTTGGGAGACCTGGAAAAACTAGGCAGTCCTGTTGAGTTCTGGCTGTCAAGGTTTCACTGTGTATTCTGAATACAAGTCCTTGACAGCAGGGCTGGGGCTAGACTGAGGCCAGTGCGGTGCCTAGGTGCAAAATTTAAGGACACTTCCATTGTGAAGGTTGTGTTTTCTTTGTTCTTAGATTTCTTTCCCCTATACATCCCTGTGGCATCCTCACTTAAGTAAAGTCTCTATTCAAATGTTACCTCATTAGAAAAATCTTCTCTGATTATCATCTTTAAAATAGTACCCCACTCTCCTGTTACTTTATGTAATCATAGACACCTTTATATTTCTTCATAGCACTTATTACCGACTGACATATTCTTGTGTGTATGCTTTCTTATTTTTGGTGGTGGTGTTATTAATTGCCATCTAGTTGCTTCTGACTCATGGTGACCCTGTCTAGAATTTATAGTTCTCCATTACCTATACCAGATATCAGGAAATTAAGCCTATCTTCCAAGGAGCTTTTGGGTGGCTTTGAAACAGCAACCTTTCAGCTGGTAGTACAGCATTTAACTGTTTGTGCTACCCCTCCGAAAGAAAATTGCTCCATGAGAGCTGGGGCTTTTTTAATTTCCACTGCTCTTAACCCAGTTTCTAGAGTAGTGTGTGGCGTATAATAAGACCTCAATAAATATTTAACTATTACTAAAAATAGGGACTTTGGAGGAGCAACTATTCAAAGAAAAGATAAATTCCATTTTAGACATGCTATATATGTATAGGGAGTAGTACAGATAAGTTTGGGCTAGATCAGGGATCGCCATGAGTCGAAATCAACTCAGAGGCAGCTAACAACAGCAACAGGTGAGGGATCAGCAAACTTTCTGTAAAGGGCAAGGTATAGGTAATGGAGAAGTATCAATCCTAGACTTAGGAGTTCAGTCTTGATTCAGAAGGTAGTCATGGTATCTTTTACCTTAGTAAAGTGAGATGAGGGAAGGTGGTGTTCTAGGAAGATTAGTCTGGCAGTAACTACTAGTGTAGGTAAGCTGGAGAAGAAAGTGATTAGAGGCAGGGAAATTGGTTAAGAAATATTTAGTCTTATATAGAGAGCCTATGAAGTAGATCCTTTTATTATCATCTTTTCATGGATAAGGAAACTGAGGCACAGAGAAGTTAAATATTGGCCTAAGTTCACATGGCTATTAAGTGGTAGAGCAGTATTTGAACTTTTCCTCAGTCAGTACTGTTTTACTGTGTGGTATAAAGTAGTTAGTAGCTCAACTAGGATATTGGTATTGAAAGGGACAGGACAATGAGATAAAAAGGTAGGGCCTGAGTATAAAAGACTAACATTTAAGGGAAAGGAGAATGAAGAGAAAGAAAGAATTCTCAAGGATTATACCTTGAAGACTGGAAATAATCTTCATAGTACATAAGGAATATGAGAAAGGAACCTCATTAGGGAAGGACGATGTTAGTTTTGCACATTGTATGAGATGATGATGAAGCATCATTGCGTGGAGCTATATCACTGAGAATAAACAAATGGAGCTTGGATGAGAATATGTGTCTGGAGATGCAAATCTAATAGTCATTAGCCTTCTTTGAACAGATTTTGAGCACCTAAGCAGGTGCTTATGTAAGACTTTGAGTGGGAGATGACAAAATAAAGGTGATAGTTTAAGCAATATAAGAGGATGATTTCTCTGAAGAACTGAATATAGAAAGGGAATTGTGGAATATCAAGGCTTTGATTGGGAATATACCTTTATGTTAGATAACTAAGTAGCAGAAGAGAAACCAGCAGAATCCAGGGTTATGAAAACCTGAAAAGGGGATATTTTTAGGTAGGAAGTGATTATTAAAAGTACGCTCCTGAATTTAAAAGTTAAAAAACTGTTAGGGGCAATAAAAGTGTTTTAGGGAATAAGTTAAGGAGCCCTGGTGGCGCAGTGGTTAAGTGCTTGGCTGCCAACCAAAAGGTCAGTGGTTTGAATCCACTAGTGGCTCCTTGGGAGAAGAGACCTCGTGATCTGCTCCTGTAAAATTTATAGCATAGGAAACTGTATTGGGCAGTTCTGCTCTGTCCTGTAGGGTCGCTATGAGTTGGAATTGACTTAATGGCACACAACAACAGGGAATTAGTTACATTTTAGTACACTCTTGCATTGGAACACTGTCAAGCCATTAAAATGATTAGTTGATATGATGAAGATAGATGATCTAATGGATATACCTCTAAGAAGAGCACTGTTACGGATTAAATTGTATCTCCAAAAAAGATATATTGAAGTCCTAACCCCTGCTTCCTGTGAATGTGACTTTTCTTGGAAGTAGGGTCTTTGAGATGTTATCAGTTAGATTAACATGAGATTATGCCAGAAAACAATGAATCCTAATACCATCTGAGTGGTCTCTTATAAAAGAGAGCAGAAGCAGATAAGCACAGGGGGAAGATACCATGTAGAGATACATCTACCAGCCAAGGAATGCCAAGGATTCCTGAGATCCACTAGAAGCTTGGAAAGAGACATGGAGCATTTCTCCTCTCAGAGCCCTTAGAGGCAATCCACAGAGTTGATATCCTGAGTTGGATTTATAGCCTCTAGTACTGTGAGATAATAAATTTCTGTTGTTTAAAGCCACCCATTTTGTGATGTTTGTTACAGCAATCCTAAGAAAATTAAAACAAGCAATTGGAAATCCCCCAAACCAAAAAGTTAAGAGATCTTCGTCACAAATTGTGGCATGATTTGTTGAGCAAGCAGCGTTTGATCTTGATACCTGAACTACTTTTTATGGGACATTGGCTTAAGTGAAAATGGGATTACCTTCATGGGTTCTACAGTGAGCAGTAGCATAATCGTAATCTAAATGCTTTTTGCAGCTATTTCAATTTGGCATTAACCTATTGTTGTAGAAGGGAATGAAAATATTAGATACTTTAATGATCTAAAATTATGTTATAGCTGACATAAATAGGGATGTAAAAACAGCAGAGATGAAGGGAAGTTAAATTCTTCACCTCAATGGTTAAAACTCATAAAGTTCTAATAAAGTAGAATATAAATCAATGGAATAAAACAAATTTAAGTACATTAGTTGTATGTTTAATAATATTTAAAGTTATAAATTTAGCCAGTAGAATAAAAGGAAACTACTACTGAAGTATGGAAGTTAAAATGGGGAATGAAATGACTTACTGAGAGATCTGGGAATCAAAGCCAAATTTTTGGAGAGGGAATGCTGAAGTGAGAGAAACAAATATAAACCATTCATTTAAGAAGTTTAATACCAAAACAAAATTAAAAGAAACATAATTAAAACTAACGGAATGGAACTGCAAGTTCAGTAAAGTTTTTGGCAGTTTTGCTTCTCCTCCCCATCAGAATATATTTGAGTGAGCAAATAGAGAATCCAGTAGAAAAGAGGGAAAAACAAATTCCTAAGGGTATCCTTTCTCACCCTTGCTTGCTGCCCACTTAAAGTTTGTAGAAATGAATAAAAGATAATGGTTTTCCATAGGGGCACTTGCTGGGTGTGATCCTCTGTGTTATTATTTAATAACGTGTTTAAGTGTTGCTTGGTCACATTTGTCCCAAAGTAATGTTCTAAGATTTGCTCTGTCCTGGACTTGAATGACAAAACACATTAGATTTGAAAGTTTGTTTTATTTTTTCACTATGTGGATTATTGCTTATTCTGTGTAGCATTTCAACCTTCTCAGTCTTATTTTTCTGGTCTATCTACTCTTTCATTTTCCCCTGACTTCCTTCTTGTCCTTCACCTGTTTATATATATAGAGTTTAAAACCATATTCTCATAATACGTACAATTTTTAAGTTTTTTGGTGGGAGGAGTGTCTGTCCTTTCTTCCTCCTCCTTGGCTTTGCACCTGAGACTTTTGAAAGAATGACACTGTTCTCTGGAGTATTGACAACTTAGTTTTCATGAATCTGGGTAGCCCTCTCTTGGCTGTCCTATAAATCTTAGGACTCCATATGTATAATGTCAATTCTCCAGGTTCTCCAGTTGATGGAAAAGTTAATGAACTGAAAGTAAACTATGGATACTATCAACCAGCATTGTCTCTTTGGAGAAGAGCAGTTGAACTCAGTTGTCACTGATGTTCTTCTGAGTTTTTCCTCTGGCAGTAATGAACTTGCATTAAAAATCAAAACATTTTTCATAACTTGTCAAGTGTAGTGTGTGTAATGTCTAAACCCTTAATTCCTTTGATGGCTTTTAGTTTTGAATTGAGAAGTGTATTTAATTTTATAAAATTTAAATGTTTTTGCTTTATTTCCTAAAACTGCTCATTAAATGTTGTGATGATGATAGCCTATTTTAGATTTAACTTATTTTAATGCTGTGCTTATTGAACTATACAGCCTGCCTGGCTAAAAGTTCACTATCTTAAGACCTGAAAATGCTTGGAATCATTTCATATTGGAAGACATGGCTTATTCTTACTCACTTTTCTCTGCTAGAATTCTGTAGTTCTCCTGGGGCTGACAAGAAGTTAGATAGTTCAGTAAATGTACTCTAGGGTGAGTATTATAAAAACCTACAATAGCCAGATTTTTATAATAAAATATAAAAATAATGTTACCAAAATCTATATAAAATTGGTGGTTTCAGCCTAGGGTATTTTTTGTCTTTAAAAAGAAGCTGCTGACTCAAGGAGGAGCAATATAATATATGGGAAAGACTATTAGATTAGAAGTTAAGAGTCTGATTTTTAGTCCTGGCTCCGTCATTAACTAATTTTGTGTCTTTGGACTCTTAAGGAACATATCTCCAGCTCATATAGCCCTTGGTATTTACAGTGTCCTCTTATTGTCTCTTCCCTACCTTCACTAGCGCTAATATTTTTTTTGGGGGGGGTACATTTTATTACTCTAAAATATTGGTTGATATTAGACTAACCCACCCACTGCCATTAAGTTGATTCCAACTCATAACAACCCTATGAAACAGTGGACCGGTAGAGATCAAAAAAGTGTGTTGACTTAGAGAAATTCATAGATGTGTGTTGAGCTGCGCTTGCTACTTTGTTCGGCTAAGTTCGTTCACTGAATAAATAATATCCTGTGCACAAAACCATGAAGTGCGTGTGATTAGGTTTGTGCCTAGGTGAAATGATATATGGCCTTTTGGGGTTACTTATAACTGGTGTAATATATTTTAAATTACGACTATCTAGGGATTACTAGTCATTGGTTTTTTTCTGAGAGGTTCCCGACGATGCTTTCAGATGTTTAGAAAGGGTGTGTGAGATCTTTTAATATTTCCAGAGGATAAGGCAGTTCCTTATCTGATCTATTCATTTATTCAGACAGTATTTATTGATGACTTACTGGGTGCCAGAAACTGTTGAGCAACCAAACGTAGTTCCATCTCTCCTAGAGCTTTCTGCCCATGTAATGTTTTTAATATATAACAAGGTTTCGATTACTAGTGGTTCCTCAGTGACCATGCCTTTAAAATGCTAATAATTCTTCTTAATAAACTGTAGGTATTTCTAAAATTAACCCGTATAGGAGAGAGGACATAAAAGCCAGCACTTTAAAATTATATTTCTAAAATATCAAGAGAAGATAAGGTATTAAAAACTTGTATTTCCCCCTTACTTACAGTATAGTTTTAACTTTGGTTAGGTGGATACTTGATATTTACATTATTATGACTGTATAAACACTGTTTTTAGTTGGCTACTTAGTATGCTATGGTGACTTTTAGTTTCTTGGAAAGTATTCTTTATTTTTCTTGGTGTTAATAATAATTGTCTTGCATTTCCTCCTTTATTTAGTTTTCTATGTACTTGTCACTGATTTAATCAGAAAATTCCCAAATTGTGTAAAATCTTTGCACTATATTCAATTACATTAAGTATCCTATCCCCCCCACCCCCCATTTAAGAACTCTTTCCTGGGATCTTTATATCTTCTCCAGTCTCGACTGGCTCTCTAGAGCTTTTATGATCTTGCTTCACCATCATCGTTTTAATTCCCTCACCTGTCTTTTTTTGTTGTATTCTGTTCCTGGATTCCACGTCTGAGTTTATTCTCTTGTATTGGTGGAGTATATCCTCCAATACTTTCTTGCAAAAAGACTGCCTATTAGGACATTTTTTTGATGCCTGGCCATCTGAAAATACCTTTACCCTCAAACTTGACTCTTAGTCTGACTCGATAATAGAATTCTGGATTAGGGATTGGAAATGATTTCCCTCTGAATTTTGAAAGCATTATTCTAATGTTTTCAAGATTGTTGTGTTGTTTTTGAAAAGTCAGATACTATTCTGCTATTCTTACGTGAAAGAATCTTGTGAGATCTCTTGTGTTTGGAAATTTTACCAACATTCCTAGATGTACATCGATTTTCATCCATTATTCTTAAGTCTGAAGGGGTTGCTTTTCAGTCTGGGAGCATGAGTTCAGTTCTTGGAAATTTTCTTAATTTGTTTCTTTGATTCCGTCTTTTCTATGTTTGTTTCCCCCTTTTCTGGAACATTTATATTGGGATGTCAGACAGTACTGGCCCTCTTTTTTCCCTGATCTTTTCTCTCCTACATTCTTTTTGTTCTAGTTTCTGGGAGAAATTTTAAACTTTATTTTCTAAACCTTCTAGTGAGTTTTTCATTTCTACTATCATAGTTTAATTTCCTAAAGCTCTTTTTTGTTCTCCAAATGGTCTTTTTTTTTTAAATAGCATCCTGTTCTGTCTTTTGATTATTTTTCTTTTAGACGCATTGAAAATATTAATGTTGTTTTTCCCCTTTTCTCCCTTCAAAGTCTGTTTTCTTCCGGTCACTTTTTTTCTCTTTGTGTGTTTTAGTCTCTGTCTTTTATCTTACATGTTTTCCTCACGTGAAATATCGGATGATCCTTTCTGAACCCTAATTTAATAGTGTAACACTAAAAAGCAGATTGGAAGCTCTGAGCATGTAAGTGGAACTTATTGACTGTAGCCTTTTCTTATTAATGAGTTTACATTTTTTAAATTTTTTACTCCTAAATATATTCTGAGGATTTTTGCACAATATTTTGCTAAAATGAAGATACCAATGTGTATAAAATTACACTAATCTACCTAAAAACATTAAATTAAGTGATAAAGAAAAAGCTTAGTATCACTTGTAGCAAAAGAAAATAGGCTATTGATGATAATCTTTCTTTTTTTTAATGTTTACACGCCATCTTGCAAATAATATTTTTTAGATTTTTGATGCAGATCAGCATTAATGGATTGTCATGAGCCTTTCTAACTCTAAGGTTCTATGTTTCTTTGATATATATTTCCCTTAAAAATTTTTTCTTCATTTTTAAAGTCAGTGGATTTTAGGAATTGTTTTCCTTTCCTGTGGTGTTTTATAGATCATACACTGTAGTTTTAGAGATGCATGCCTAATTCAGGCCTGTGATTATTTAAGGCTGTATAGACAAAAGCTAACTTAAAAGTTGCTAGGTATTCTCTTGTGTCTGTGTGGTGCAAATGGTTAATGTGCTCACCACTAACTGAAAGATTGGAGGTTCAAGTCCACAGAGAGAAGCCTTGGAAGAAAGTCTTGGCGATCTACTTCTGAACAATCAGGCACTGAAAAACCTGTGGAGCACAGTTCTACTCTGATACACATCGGGTCGCCAGCACCTGGTTTACTGGTTATAGGTATTCCCTTTACTGTCTTCTTTTCCCATTATCAACTTCATTTACTTTTTAACTGTGTTTCTTCTACCTTTTCCAGTTTTCTACTCAATTCTCCTTGGTGGAGAAGATGGATGCAAAACAGGAGGTGTGAGCAGTTCTTTATTCTCTCTGCATCTGTTGACATTACATCATCTTTCCCATGCAGTATTCTTGTTTCTTCCTAGTTCATCTTCTTACTTTTATACAGCCAATGGGCCTTTTTTCTCTGTATTATTTATAAAATAATTCTGATAATATTCTTATAAGATTTCTCTTAAAAACTACTTTGTAAACATTCTTAGTTATGTTTCCCTCCTTTCATTATTTATATATGTTCTTTTAAAATATGACATCAGAAAATTCTGTATGTAGCCACATTGTTTCCCTCACTTATCCCCTTTATTTTATTCAATCCACTGATATTTATTAAATTCCTACTGTTGACAGGCCCTGGGAAATCAAATATTGATAAGATGGTACTCTATTACAGGTCATACTTTCATAGGGAATATCTCCCCCTATTTCTTAAGAGTTTTTTGCATCTGTGTAATTAAAAATTGTACCTTTTGCTTTCTCCATTATATTGTTGAACAGTATTTCCTTTTGGAGGTATGTGTGGCATAAATGTAGACAGAGGTTTGAGTTCTGGCTCTAACATAATGTTAACTTTGTAATGTTGTATAAATCACTTAATCTTCTTGGGTCTCAGGGTTCTCAGCTATAAAATGTATGTAATAATATCTGCTTCATAGGGTTGAATTGAGATGTTGAAAATGAATTTAGACGATGTTCTTTCGCGTATCTTGTAAACTTCTCCTAAATTTTAAAAGCTATATGATAGTATTTTTATAAGGGTCACTACCCAAATGTTTACTTTTGCAGTCCTTTTTAAATTAATTCTGGATTATAAACCTCTTTGGGAGCAAGGAGTGTATATGGATTCTTATCCATTGCAGCTGGTAAATAGCGAGGACATGTATTTTGTATCAAATTTCCTAAAAAATGGACTTAGAACGAGCATTAACATAGTGGATATTTCTTTTTACTTCTGTGTACTACCTTTGTATCACTTTAGAATTTATTATTAAGAAACATTCTCATAAGGCCAATTTCTATTATATATTTATGAATATTTATTGTTTCTGATTGTTCTTCCCAAATTCCATTATCACTCCTGTGGGTTCATGAATTTCTTACTGTCTTGCGTCTCTGGTCTTTGCTACTTGGTAAACTTTCTTCTATATCTGATTTTGAAAGATACTTTATACAGATTTATTGCTGTATTCCAATCACAAACTACCTTTTTCTTCATATCAAGAGATCATTTTTATCTCTTTATATTAAAATCTCAAATACATCTTAAAAGTTACTGTGTGGTTTAGACAATGGGATATTAAAAAAACCAAGGTTAGAAATATTAGTGAGTCTCTCTGCTGTTTGTATGTCTGTGTTTCTGATGGGTCTTTTTTAAAAATTGTATTTGCTGTTTTTCTAAATAACTGCACTTTATGTGTCTTTCCTCTTTCTAAAATTTTAATACAGTACAATCTTGATCATCCTGGCAAATTTCTGGCCATTTTTTTCTGTGGTCTTTATAAGATATTTCTATTTTTTGGTCAGGGGAAAAACATTTATGGTATTCACACTTACCACGTATCAGGTACTTTGCTAAGTGCTTTTCATAGATTATCATGTTTAACCCTTACAACAGCCCTTTGAAGTTATCAGTTATTACCTCTGTTTTACAAATTTGAAAATTGAAACTCAAAGAAGTTCTATAATTCAAGGTCTTATGGTTCTGACTCCAAAGAATATGCTCTTTGCACTATGATACACGACCTGAGAGGTGATGATCTAGAACATTGACTACCATTCCACCATGTCTTCTACAGTATCACCTATATAACATTATCACCGAAGTCAAGACCTTACAGATAAATAATTGTGTGAGAAAATTGCTACTCTTCTAACAATTATAGATAATTATAAACATTTTATGAAATCCAGTCTTTGCTACTTGTGCTTCACGTGCAGTGTTTTTCCATAATATAGCCATTGAGTAGCCTATTTAGCTTAATTTCTTGAACAGTTTAGCATCCTCCATACAGTTTTTTATTTTTGTGACGTAGGCTGTTTTTAAGAGACCTGTAAATGTATTTTATAGCCCCTGAAAAGAAAGTGTAGAAATTGATAGTACTTGCTAAGTGAAAGAATGAATTATTGGAGTGACACAAACCATAGCATACAGAAAGATAGAGTTGAGCTGGGAGGACAGAATAGATTAAGAATATCTGAAAGCATTCACAAAAGCTTTTGGCAGATAAATAAATAATTTTAAAAAGACAGGGAAGGAAAGGATATTTTATCAAGAGTGTTACATTGTTCTTTGTATATCTACCCAGTTACTACTTACTGTTTGTTTTAGTAGTAAATTGCTACTAGGTTTTATATTAAGGATGCTACCTTAGTAGTCTTCTAAAATCAGTTTTTGTTTTCATTTGTTTTTTGAGAAACTAACTGTCTTATCTGCATATGTTATAATTAAGAAGGAGATAGCCCTTTTTCCTCTTGTTGTGTGCCTGAGTCAATTCCGACTCACAGCGACCCTACAGGACAGAGTAGAGCTGCCGCATAGGTTTTGCAAGACTGTAATCTTTATGGAAGCAGATTGCCGCATCCTTCTCCTGTGGAGCAAGTCGCTAGTGGGTTTGAACTGTCAACCTTTCGGGTAGCAACCGAGCACTTAACCACTGTGCTACCAGGGCTCCTCTCAGGGTAGGGAAAAAAGCTAATTATAGGGGCTAGTAATCTTATAGTTGTCTTTTGTTTTTGTTGTGGTAATACTTTTATCTGAACTGAAGAAATTATTTAAAATATAGGATTATATAACTGTGTAACTATAGGAACATATATTCTATGTGATAGATTTTCTCATTGGTAGCATTGAAATTTCTTATTCCAGAAATTTGGAAAGATGATAAGCCAGCTGTGAACCTCTTTAAGATGTAATACTTTTATTCTTCTCCTATATTGACTGGATTTCTTAACCTCTTTACTAGAGAATTAGCTTTTTATACTTGAAATCTTCCTCAGCAACTATAAATCTATGTTTTAGAATAAAAAAGTTTCATCTAATAAAACTATTTCTTTGTCTGCTATAATAATAATTATTATTATTTTAAACATAAGGGCATTCAGTGAAATAAAACCTGCTTATTTAGGACTACCTTATTTGTTTTCATTTCTTTAAAAGATGTATTATATTTAGACAGTTGACCTGTAACTTAAATGTTTTTTAGTTGAGTTGTTTACATAACTAATGCATCTGCCTATAAAAGCATTTTAAATGAAAACTTCCAGTATCACTGGTCAGAATTTTTAATTTATACCTCAATGTAATTATAACTTATGGTTTCAAGGTTGTATAGCATCATTCTCTGTCTTAAGAATGAAACATGCTTTTGATTTCTCTAATTATTATAATGGATTTAGAGATACCTCTAAACATAATAAGAAGATGTTCTCTCTGAAAAACTTCCTAATTCACTTTTAGGTAAGCTCTTTAATATGTTGATTCAAATCACAGAGCTAACAAAAAACAGGAAAAATTGTTTAATTACAAAATGATATTTTTTTCCAAGCTAAAGAAATATATTTACATAATACCGAATATTATCTAAGTATTTGTTTATTATTACTAGCAATTTTTCAAACTTGGAAATAATGTACATCTGGATTTTATAAAAGTTATATAATCAATGAATTTTTTTTAACATTTCTAATTCTCTGTTGTGTATACTCTATTGTTACGTGAAAGACAGATTGAGTACAAATCCTAATTTTGCTAGTTTGTGTTTAACATTGAGCAAGTTAATCCTCTAAGCCTGCTTCCTCTCTAAAATAAAACGAACAGTACATAACTTAATGATTTAGTGAGGAAATTCATGCAACAGCAGTGTTTTAAGGAAATAATAGGCACTCTGTACTTTTTTTTTTTGTTTAAAGACACTATGACGAATTGTGTTTCTCAGTGCCTCAGTTCTGATAAATGTTGACTTGACTGATATTTATCTTTTTGCTTTGGCCAACTTTCATAACGTTCTCTCCTACCCCTCTGAGTCCTACCTTTATAATATTATATAGTAATTTAAGCCATTCTTTGCCTTTTAAATATAAGTTTTCTCAGTTTGACTAGAAAATGATTTAAAGGAAGAGTAAATGAGATGAAGAAAAGATAAGAATAATTGTCGGAAGTGATTTTATTACACTGACTTTTTTATTTTTTAAAAACCTTCCGTCTTATTAAAGTGGTGAGTATGTTTACTCTTGGAAAAGTTAGGAAAACTCAAAAGTCAGTACACCACCCTCAGATAATTTTCATTTTGGTAATTGCTTTTATTAGTTTTATATATTTTATAATAGAATTATAGTATAATAAAAGGACAGTGAAAAGTTGTGGGTCCTGGATTGTGTTGAGGAATTGGTCAAGTGTGAGGGTATGAGAGACTGAGCTGGAAACACAGGAGAATGAAGTGTTTGAAATTGAGGTTACAGAGAACGTATTTAACCTTGGGAGGATCGAGTTCGAAGTAGGATGAAAGACCTGGGAAGGAGAATGGTCTCTGCACTGAAGAAGAATCTGGTCCAACCTCAGGCCTTGCAGTATCAAGGGCCTGGGAGCAAAAACAGTCACCACTTGAGAGGGTATCAGTTAAAACAGTGTCCTCAGGAAAGGGAGTTTTCATTTAAACAAGAAGGGAAATGTAATAAAGCTCAGAGAAGAGATTGAGGCTATGGTGGATTTTTGCTCTTATTATTCCAGAGCTCATTATGGTGAGATTTTGGGAATTATGTTTTAAAATGTTACACGGCAGAATAAATATTAAAGAATAGCCAAGAAAAGTATGATGAAGAACCGTGATGTGTACGTACTCTCTTGCTGAAATTGTAACTCTTCTGGTATCCTTGACATTATTTTTTAAAGATAATTAGTAGTGCTACATTTTAATCTCTGCAGTAGGCAGTGATACAACAAAGGACTTTACGTCTTGCCAAAAGAAGGATCAAGCAAGAAAATTTTGAATGGGAGCATGGAAAGGAGGAGGACCTATAGCTCAGTGGATAATATTTTTTTTTAAATTAAAAAGTTAATGCAGGTGAATGTAAATCTCCCTTATAAAAATAATATCACTGTTAAATGATAGAAGGCATCCTAGAATCTACATCGGTGGATTTGTGTCCAGTTTTAAGTTTTAGTCCTAACCTTTATTGACTAACTTTTGGAATTTAACCTCTATAATATCTGTTCTTTCTTATGTTAAAATAACAACCATTCTAATTTCTTCATAAAGGTATAGTGAAAATACAATGAAATAATGTATTTGAAAGGAGCCCTGGTGGGCAGTGGTAAAGAACTCTGCTGTTAACCAAAAATGCCTGCCATTTGAATCCTCCAGCTGCTCCTCCGAAGCTCTATGGGGCAGTTCTTCCCTGTCCTATAGTGGCACTATGAGTCAGAATGCACTGTACAGCAACAGGTTTTTAATGTATTTGAGAACTCCTGATATATTGGAAATTAAATGTAATATGCATTTATGAAGTTTGCACTGAGTGTAAAACACAATGGGAAGTAAATAAGTATGATTTTTGCCACTGTCTGTAATCAAAAGATCAATAATACAGCTTGCAACTACTTTGAAGTATTTACCTTGAAACTGTATTACTTGATGACTAAGAAAAAGGTTTACTTATAATGTGATGCAGCCTAAAACTTTTTTTCTGGCCGTACATTACTTTGCTTTTATTAAACAACTTTTTTGAACTGTTAAGTTTGATGCAGTAAAATTTACCTGTTTTAAATGTGCAGCATGACAATCTTTGCAAATGTATTTGGTTGTATAACCACACAAAGGTTGGAACATTTCCATCCCCCAAATCATTCCCTCCTGTCCCGTTGCGATCAGTCCCCACTCCTGGCCCTGGGTCTGTTTTCTGTCATTGTAGTTTACCTTTTCTAGAATTTTACATAAATGGGATCCTATAATATGTAGTCTTTTGTGTCTTCTGTCTTTCTCGTAGCATAATGTTTTTTGAGATTGATTCATTGTTGTGTATATCAGTAATTAATTTCTTTAACTGCTTAATAGTATTCCATTGTATGACTACTGTACCACATTTTGTTCATCTAATCACCAGTTGCAAATATTTTTAAGTTGTTTCCTTTTTTTTTTTTGAAATCATTAATAATAGTCCTCTGAATATGTGCATACAAACCTTTGTCTATACATAGCTCTTTGGTAGATACCCTGGAGTACAATTGCAGGGTTTTTTATGGCGAGCATACAGACAAACACTTTAATAGCCAAAATTTGGGCATAACACTTAGGGACTGGTATTGCTTACTTGAGTTTGTATTGGAGCAGACAAAATCTTTCATGAAGACTCTGTCTCCACCCCTCAGTCTACTTCCTTGTGGAGATGGGATGGCCATTAATTCAAACATGTGCTAGGTTGAAGAGGATCTTAACCCTGCCCTCTGCTCAATGGATTTGTGTGCGTGAGAAAGAGTTATGTGTGCGCCCCAATGTAAAATATTCTCTCTCCATATTTCGATAGAGTTCCCCAATCGTTATCAAAACCCAGTTGCAAGAAAAAATTATGGCAGACTGCTTAAAGTGTACTCCATTCATTCTTCCAGATAGCCTAAACCTATACTGTCCAAAAGGTTAGCCACTAGCCACATGTTACCATGAGTCGGGATTGACTCCATGGCAGCTGCTTAATCCACTATATGGAACAGGGATAGAAGGAATAGCTAGACTTTTCTAAATATACTTTGTTTTTTAATGGGACTTTGAAACTATGTAAATGTTTTAGGTTATTATAAAACAAATTTTAATCATTAAAATACAAACCCCTAAAAGAGAAAGCAGAATGAAACAAAAAAGCCTAAGTGACGTAACCATAGGAAGGAGCTATTTCAAGTGACTTTAAAACACAGTAATTTGATTATATGTGCCTAGTAGATTATCCCTGAAGGACAAAAAGAGCTGCATAAAAATCTTAAATGTTTTTTATTAATCATAATGCTAGTATTATTACTTCTGGACTGCTGTATGTGCAACAGGTTTGGTTTGGTATGTGTATTGTGCTACAAAGCAAATGAATTTAATTATGTTGGTATCGTTGTATAATAGGATTTTCAGCATGGGAGGAATGAGTGAAAAATGCAAGATCAGTGAAGTTAAAAACCCTGCAAAATGATATTTGGAAGTATTAGTATGAAGTTATACTAATTCTGACCACTATACTGTAAAAGGCCTAGAAAAAGAGACTAACTTGGAAATAATGAACACCTTGAAACTAGTGGCCGCAGAACCTGTCTGACCTCAGGGGGAGGAATGAGAATCAAGATCAGTCCAAAGCTGATTCTTGAGGCAGAGGTCAGACATACCTCCGCTCTGCAACCTTTTTAGGGAGGAGCCCTGGTGGCAGTGGTTAAAGTGCTTGGCTGCTAACTGAAAGATCGACAATTGGAACCCACCAGCTGCTCCACGGGAGAAAGATGTGGCAATCTGCTTCCATAAAGATTTACAGCTTTGGAAGCCCTACAGGGCAGTTCTGCTGTGTCCTGTAGGGTCGCAGTGAGTTGAGATCAACAAGATGGCAGTGGGTTTCTTTTTTTTCCAACCTTTTTAACTGTTCTACACTAACTGTCCTCCCCATGGCACTCTCTGTTTCTCTGCTTGGTTTGGTAATTCATTGCAGTGATCACACCGAACTAACAGACCATACTCACAGTTAAGTGGTTTATTGGGGGAAGTGACATGTTACAACTCAGGATCAGGATCAACTTGGAAATAACTGGATACAACTCAGAAGATGAGATACAGTTCTTCAATTGCCACAGCTTTCAACTGCTTCTCAGTCGCCCTTCGCTTGGACCTACTGTCCCCGGGCTCTTCCGTCGCTCGGCCAGTTCTCATTGTCTCACACCATTTCTTGCCATGTTCTCTCTCCTGGATCTAGGAGGTTCTCAGTGTGGGGATCTCAGGTCCAAATTGCGTGCTCTGCTCCCAGCTCTTCTTGATAATAGTGAGCTCCCCCTCAAACTCAGTGGAATTAGCCCTTTTATAAGCCTACTCCTTCCACCAAGACCAGGAACAGACCAGTCACCTCAGTAGGCCATAGTCATCTAATTTGCATGGTAAACTCTCAGATCCCTTTGCAGAATTGTGGCCTAGCAAATCATCTTGACAGAACTACAAACCCAGGGCCAGAAAAGCCATGTATAAAGAGAAACCCGTTGTACTGCAGCACCCCAGTACCTAGGTTGTTGTCTCTGAATGCTATTTTCCACTAAAAAAATACCATTATTCCTTGGATATATGTTTTCAGGTCTAGGGCAGGAAATGGAGAAGATGACCCCGGGGATATTTTGTTACACCAGAAGAAAGGAAGGTATCAAAGACTACTAAGTTCATGCCAAAAGGACTCAGGAGCTAACTTGAAAAGACTCTCACTGGCCAAAGATGGGAAAATTCGACCTTTGATAAGAGTAACAATTGCAGTGATTTAAAACATATCACATTTGTTTAAATCCAAGAGTTTATAATGATTCTTGCCCTAAAAATATACATTGCTGACCTTTATGGGAGCTTAGGATACCAACTCCTTATTTCAAAAACTTATTAAAAAAGGAAATAATCAAGCATTTATCCCACCTTTTCTAAAGAAACTACCGCATAGAAGCTAAAGATTTGATGAGGGGAATTTTCACTTAATAGACATGCTTGAGATAGTAAATGATGAAGGAAAGATATAATTAGAATACCACTATTTGCACCTGTCAGTGAAATACTGGATTTAGGCAGTAATTTTCATTGCTTGCTATTATCATAAAAAGATAACCAGACAGTATATATGCACCTCTTGATGAATAACATGGTTCTGTATATGAGTTAGTCTTCTCAAATTATTGTTCCTGAATTTGATAATTTGATAAGACTCTGTATTCAACAATTTACAAGTGCAAGGACAGAGTAATGTGTTTTAAAGTGCCATAGATTATAGTAGCAGAATACAGGTGATTGAATACTATGGGACAAATGACTTGATCTCTTTTAAAAAAAAATTGGGAAGGAAAGTATAAGAAGGTAGAACTTGTAGAGTAAAAGAGTCATGTTAACCAGTTGCAGTATGTGCACCCAAATTTGGATCCTAATTTGAACAAACTAGGGTGGGGGCACTCAACCTGGGAAACTTGAATGCTGACTGATAATGGATGATATTAAAGAATATTTTTTTGTTGAAACAAGATTGTTCATGAGTTGAAAATTGTAGAAGCTAAATTATTATGTTATTCTCTCTATAATAAAAGGTTAAAAGTAAAAGAACAGTTAGATTGTTTCAAAATAGCTTTTCATTAACCCAAAATCAGAGTCAGAATCTAGTATATTAAATAGCTGAAGAATTTATTTATGAATTTAGATATTTGTCATTTTCCCTTTCTTCTGGCAAAGAACCATAGGTTAAAATGTGAGATCAGTAAATAATAGAAATGATTTTCACTTGAAGGACTTTGTGGTTATTTATAAAATTCAATTAGTGTAGTTGACATAACAAGAAGCAATCAAAACAATTCCTGTTGGATAGAAGGAAAATTCATTCCATGTATTTGGTTATTGAAAGAGAATGTTAGTATTGAAAAATGCATACATTTAAATGTACTATCTTACAATATCTTAAACTGAAAATGGAATTTTCTGTGAAATAGGTATAAAAACCAAACTCGTTGCTGTCGAGTTGATTCCTACTCATAGGTATGGTATATGTACTAAGTGTTGCTTCTCTCCCTCTTTCCTTACTACCTTTTTTGTTCAATCCAGAGGAAGTACTTAGGTGTTTCACAAGAAATCTAATGCTCTGTGCACCAGTGCCCTCTTGTGCCTGTCAATGAAGACGTATCAGTTTCTCTTCTATAAGAATTTGGTCCTTTCTAGATACCTGGAACCAAAGCATTTAGTTTGTATTTAAGGTTCTATATCCTAAACTTTCCGAGACCCAAGGATGTATCCCCTTTTCATCTTAGGACGTGCGGTTCTGTTAATGTTTTCTCTTTCCACAGAAGTCACTATATTACCAGTTATATATCTCATGATTTATCTGTTTTTTTAAAATCTCAGGTTATCAGTGTATCTATGACTCTTTCTCACCCCTACGTCTACTCCCACTCCAGGTCGGGGGGTAGGGTGGATATGATGTGAAGTCACTAACAGGGTACTTCTTCCCTCACTCTGAGTAGGAAATAAGATCCTGGGATCAACCTGTGCCATGATAATGTATAATTGCAGAAATTTTTGCCCGCCAGCATATTAGGATATAATCTACATTTGAAATTTATGTCTCATTTTTATATCCTTTACCCCCAAAATGTATATGAGACCGAGACTTTCTGGTGTAATCCCAATATATATAATAATATTACATTATTGCTTTTGGGAAAAGGGGGTGGCATGGATTTTCATCTTGCTCATTCCTCCTTTTTTACCTTTTTGGTTAAATTCTCTTATGTTTTTTTAAAAAACAGACATACTAAAATTCACTCTTTATGGTGAACTGTTCTGTGAGTTAG
This sequence comes from Trichechus manatus latirostris, assembly GCF_000243295.1. Classification (NCBI taxonomy): domain Eukaryota; kingdom Metazoa; phylum Chordata; class Mammalia; order Sirenia; family Trichechidae; genus Trichechus; species Trichechus manatus. The sequence goes on from NW_004443943.1 coordinate 998,467, forward strand.
GATAAATTCATAGTCATGTAACCATTACCATATTCATCTCCCCCTCAGTTTTCTTTTGGTACTACTCCTTCATAGTCAAACCTTCACTACTACCCCCACCCCCCCATTCTCAGCACCAGACAACCAGTAATCTATTCGTAGTCCCTCTTGTTTTGTCTTTTCACACAATGTCATATGAATTAAGTCATATGATAAGTAGCCTCTTGAGTCTGGCTTCTTTCAGTTATCCTAAAGCATGTGGGATTTCACCCGTCATTGTTGCATGTATCAATAGTTTGTTCTTTTTTATTGCTGAGAAGTATTCTATTAATGGATCTACCACAGTTTATCTATTCTGCAGTTGAGGGACATTCGGATTGTTTCTAGGTTTTGGTTAAAAATAAAACTGCTATAAACATTCATATACAAATTTTTGTGTAGATAAAGGTTTTTATTTCACATTGGTAATTACCTGCATGTGAAACTGCTGGGTGATACGGTGATTGTATGTTTTACATTTTAAGAAGCTGCCAAACTTTTCTTACCTGTCTTATTTTATATTCCCACAGAACCCAGTTTTAGTTGCTTTACATCCCTTTCCTTCCTTTGATTTGGTCAGTTTTAAAAATTTTAGCCATTCTGATAGATGCATAGTGGTATTTTATTGTGGTTTTAATTTGCATTTCTCTAATAATGATTTAGAGCATCTTTTCATGTGTTCATTTGCTATCTGTATATTTTCTTTGGTGAAGTGTCTGTTCAAATTTTTTGCCCATATTTCGAGATTAGGTGGGTGGTTTTCTTAATGTTGAGTTTTGAAAGTTCTTTATATATTATGTATTCTGACTTTAAATAGGTGATGCCTGTCATTCCTCTCCTCAATTCATGAGGGAGATGGAATGTGTTTAGGACAAGTCCCTTGATGAGGACAGGCTTTTTTACAAGAAGAAAGAGTCAAAGACTTCTTAGCTGGTATGGAGAGACCTGAAAGGAGTCATTGGATCTGGAGGCAGTAGCAGGAATGGTGGCAGAAGGGACTGGGTCAGGCAGAACCCATTCTTGGTTAAGTGCTTGCCAGTTGGCTGATTGGAGGTAAAAGACTGCCAAGATAAGTTGTGGAGCTCTAGAACTGAATTAAAAAGGTTAATAATCAACTGCTGGAGAAATAATGAGAAGTTAAAGTACACATAGAAGATGATTGATACTCACGTTACCTTGGAAGATTTCAGACCTGCTTAAACAATTACTCGTAGAAATTGGAATTATGAATTTGACCTGCATTTGACTGCTTTTCTGTAGAAACAATATAGATACTAAAATCTCTAATCATGTCTTAGAAGACCAAAATCACAATTCTAGGCTTTTTCTTAATAAATTGTGTTGGCAGTTTATCAACAGGCATTTATAATTTTTAGGACTTGGCATTTAACTTAGATTTTTTTTCCTTAGATTTTTAGTTGCTGTCCCTTTCCTTTATAGTCTTTAATTACATCCTCTTGTCTTCATATGTGTGAAGTGTTTAATTCCTTATATCTTTCACAGGAAGCCTAGGTTACTTTAGGTCTCCCAGGAATCCCTTTGTCTTAACTTATATAGAAGCTCTCTTCATTAATTCATTCCCATGCTTTAAAAACACTCCCCAAATCTCTGTTTCTGGAACGTATTTTCCTACTGTTTGGTCAAGGTACTTCCTTCTTTCTGACTCAGGTTTTAACATATCTAGAAAGATCTCTTAGTTTCATAGTGCTGCTGTAACAGAAATATCACAAGTGGGTGGTTTTAAAGAACAGAAATTTATTTTCTTACGGTTCAGGAGGCTACAAGTCCCAAATCGGGACACTGGCTCTAAGGGAAGGCTCTCTTTGTAACGGTTCTAGGAGACTATCCTCAGCTTCTGTAGTCCTAGTGTTCCTTAGTAGCATCTATAGTCCTCTGTGCTTGCTTCTCCATTTAATCTACTCTTTTTATATTTTGAAAGTGATTTGGTTTAAGACACACACTCCATACTGATATGGATGCATTAACATAACAAACAAAACCCTATTTCCAAATAGGATTATATTCACAGGTATAGGGGTTAGGATTCTAGTGCTTATTTTGGGGAAATATAATTCAATCCATAAGAGTCCCAATGAAGCTTTCTTATGTTAAAAGAATTGATCTGACAGTTTCCCTCCTCTGAAGTCAGTCAGCATTTTTTAGTTTTTTTTAGTGATGCTGCTAAAAAAAAAAAAAAAAA